>NW_019228146.1:190051-376536 GCF_002742605.1 Olea europaea var. sylvestris
AAGAAGTTATCATGAAATCAAAAGCCACTTTTCATTGGCTCCATTCCAATCGAGTTAGACTAGCAATTCGCCAAAAAATGAACAAACCCGAAGTTTTCGTGAAATGAAAACCCATTATCATTGGCTCGATTCCAATCGAATTTGACTAGCAATTAGTCAAAAATGAACAAACCCGAAGTCATCATGAAATTAAAAACCAATTTTCATCGGCCCGATTCCAATTGAATTAGACCAACAATTCGCCAAAAAATGAACAATCCCGAAGTTATCGTGAAATCAAAAACCACCTTTCGTTGGCTCGATTCCAATCAAATTAGACTAGCAATTCGTCAAAAATGAACAAATCCAAAGTTATCATGAAATCAAATACAACTTTTCATTGGCTAGATTCCAATCGAATTAGACTAACAATTCGCCAAAAATGAAAAAACCCGAAGTAATCATGAAATCAAAAACCACTTTTCGTTGGCTCGATTCCAATCAAATTAGACTAGCGATTCGCCAAAGTTGAACAAACACGAAGTTATCATGAAGTGAAAAACAACTTTTCGTTGGCTCCATTCCAATCGAATTAGACTAGCAATTCACCAAAAACGAACAAACCTGAAGTTATCATGAAATCAAAAACCGCATTTCGTTGGCTCGATTCCAATCGAATTAGACTAGCAATTCGCCAAAAACGAACAAACCCAAAGTTATCATGAAATCAAATACCACTTTTCGTTGGCTCGATTCCAATCGAATTAGACTAGCAATTCGCCAGAAACGAACAAACCCGAAGTTATCATGAAATCAAAAGCCACTTTTCATTGGCTAGATTCCAACGAACAAACCCGAAGTTATCATGAAATCAAAAACCACTATTCGTTGGCCCGATTCCAATCGAATTAGACTGGAAATTCAACAAAAATGAACAAACCCAAACTCATCATGAAATCAAAAACCACTTTTAATGGGCCTGATTCCAATCGAATTAGACTAGCAATTCGCCAAAAATGAAAAAACCTGAAGTTATCATGAAATCAAAATCCCCTTTTCATTAGCTCGATTCCAATCGAATTTCACTGGCAATTCGCCAAAAACGAACGAACCCGAAGTTATCATGAAATCAAAAGCACCTTTACATTGGCTCAATTCCAATTGAATTAGACTAGGAATTCGTCCAAAATGAAGAAATCCGAAGTCGTCATGAAATCAAAAACCACTTTTCGTTGGCTCGTTTCCAATCAAATTGGATTAGCAATTCACCAAAGACGAACAAATCCGAAGTTATCATGAAATCAAAACCCACCATCATTGGCCCGATTCCAATCGAATTAGGCTAGCAATTCACCAAAAACGAAAAAACCCGAAGTCATCATGAAATCAAAAACCACTTTTCGTTGGCTCGATTCCAATCAAATTAGACTAGCGATTTGCCAAAATTGAACAAACACGAAGTTATCATTAAGTCAAAAACCACTTTTCGTTGGCTCGATTCCAATCAAATTAGACTAGCGATTCGCCAAAATTGAACAAACATGAAGTTATCATGAAGTCAAAAACCACTTTTCGTTGGCTCCATTCCAATCGAATTAGACTAGCAATTCGCCAAAAACGAACAAACCCGAAGTTATCATGAAATCAAAAACCACTTTTCGTTGGCTCAATTCCAATCCAATTAGACTCGCAATTCGCCAAAAATGGTCAAACCCGAAGTTATCATGAAATCAAAATCCCCTTTTCATTAACTCGATTCCAATCGAATTAGAATAGCAATTCACCAAAAACGAACGAACCGAAGTTATCATGAAATCAAAAGCACCTTTACATTGGCTCAATTCCAATCGAATTAGACTAGGAATTCGACAAAAACGAACAAATTCGAAGTCGTCATGAAATCAAAAAACACTTTTCGTTGGCTTGATTCCTATCAAATTGGATTAGGAATTCGCCAAAGACGAACAAATCCGAAGTTATCATTAAATCAAAACCCACCATCATTGGCCCGATTCCAGTCTAATTAGACTAGCAATTTGCTAAAAATGAAAAAACCCGAAGTCATCATGAAATCAAAAACCACTTTTCGTTGGCTCGATTCCAATCAAATTAGACTAGCGATTCGCCAAAATTGAACAAACACGAAGTTATCCTTAAGTCAAAAACCACTTTTCGTTGGCTCCATTCCAATCGAATTAGACTAGCAATTCGCCAAAAACGAACAAACCAGAAGTTATCGTGAAATCAAAAACCACTTTTTGTTGGCTCGATTCCAATCGAAGTAGACTAGGAATTCATCAAAAATGATCAAATTCGAAGTCGTCATGAAATCAAAACCCACTTTTCGTTGGTTCAATTCCAATCAAATTGGATTAGCAATTCGCCAAAGACGAACAAATCCGAAGTTATCATGAAATCAAAATCCACCATCATTGGCCCGATTACAATCGAATTAGACTAGCAATTCGCCAAAAACGAAAAAACCCGAAGTCATCGTGAAATGAAAAACCACTTTTCGTTGGCTCGATTCCAATCAAATTAGACTAGCGAATCTCCAAAATTGAACAAACACGAAGTTATCAAGATGTCAAAAACCACTTTTCGTTGGCTCCATTCCAATCGAATTAGACAGGCAATTCGCCAAAAATGAAAAAACCCGAAGTCATCATGCAATCAAAAACCACTTTTCGTTGGCTCGATTCCAATCGAATTAGACTAGCAATTCGCCAAAAATGAACAAACTCGAAGCTATCATGAAATCAAATACCACTTTTCCTTGGGTCGATTCCAATCGAATTAGACTAGCAATTCACAAAAACGAACAAACCCGAAGTTATCTGGAAATCAAAAACCACTTTTCGTTGGCTCGATTCCAATCAAATTAGACTAGCATTTCGCCAAAAACGAACGAACCCGAAGTTATGATCAAATGAAAAACCACAATTCGTTGGATCGATTCCAATCGAATTAGACAGCAATTCGTAAAAAACGAACAAATCCAAACTTATCATGAAATCAAAACCCACCATCAAACTTAATGGGCCTGATTCCAATCGAATTAGACTAGCAATTCGCCAAAAATGAAAAAACCTGAAGTAATCATGAAATCAAAATCCCATTTTCATTAGCTCGATTCCAATCTAATTAGACTAGCGATTCGCCAAAAACGAACGAACCCGAAGTTATCATGAAATTAAAAGCACCTTTACATTGGCTCAATTCCAATTGAATTAGACTAGGAATTCGTCAAAAACGAAAAATCCGAAGTCATCAATAAATCAAAAACCACTTTTCATTGGCTCAATTTCAATCAAATTGTATTAGCAATTCACCAAAGACGAACAAATTCGAAGTTATCATGAAATTAAAAGCACCTTTACATTGGCTCAATTCCAATTGAATTAGACTTGCAATTCGCTAAAAAATAAACAAACCCGAAGTTATCATGAAATCAAAACCCACCATCATTGGCCCAATTCCAATCGAATTAGACTAGCAATTCGCCAAAAATGAAAAAACCCGAAGTCATCATGAAATCAAAAACCAATTTCGTTGGCTCGATTCCAATCAAATTAGACTAGCAATTCGCCAAAAAACGAACAAACCCGAAGTTATCATGAAATCAAATACCACTTTTCGTTGGGTCGATTCCAATCGAATTAGACTAGCAATTCGCCAGAAACGAACAAACCCGAAGTTATCATGAAATCAAAAGTCAGTTTTCATTGGCCAGATTCCAATCGAATTAGATAAGCAATTCGCCAAAAATGAACAAACCCGAAGTTATCATGAAATCAAAAACAACTATTCGTTGGATCGAGTCCAATCGAGATAGACAGCAATTTGGCAAACACGAACAAACCGAAGTTCTCATGAAATCAAAATCCACTTTTCGTTGGCTCGATTCCATTCGAATTAGACTAGTAATTCGCCAAAAGCAAACAAACCCGAAGTTATCATGAAATCAAAAATCACTTTTTGGTGGCTCAATTCCAACCAAATTAGACTAGTAAGTCGCCAAAACCGAACAAACCCGACGTTTTCATGAAATCGAAACCCGCGATCGTTGGCCCGATTCCAATCAAATTAGACTAGCAATTCACCAAATATGAACAAACCCAAACTCATCAAGAAATCAAAAACCACTTTTAATCGGCCAGATTCCAATCGAATTTGACTAGCAATTCGCCAAAAAATGAACAATCCCGAAGTTATCGTGAAATCAAATACCACCTTTCATTGGGTCGATTCCAATCGAATTTGACTAGCTATTTACCATAAACGAACAAACCCGATGTTATCATGAAATCAAAAACCAATTTTCGTTGGCTCGATTCCAATCAAATTAGACTAGCAATTCGCCAAAAACGAACAAACCCGAAGTTATCATGAAATCAAATACCACTTTTCGTTGGGTCGATTCTAATCGAATTAGACTAGCAATTCGCCAAAAACGAACGAACCCGAAGTTATCATGAAATCAAAACCACATTTATATTGGCTCAATTCCAATTGAATTAGACTAGGAATTCGTCAAAAACAAACAAATCCGAAGTCGTCATGAAATCAAAAACCACTTTTCGTTGGCTCCATTCCAATCAAATTGGATTAGCAATTCGCCAAAGATGAACAAATCCGAAGTTATCATGAAATCAAAACCCACCATCATTGGCTCGATTCCAATCGAATTAGACTAGTAATTCGTCATAAGCAAACAAACCCGAAGTTATCATGAAATCAAAAATCACTTTTCGATGGCTCAATTCCAACCAAATTAGACTAACGATTCGCCAAAATTGAACAAACACGAAGTTATCATGAAGTCCAAAACCACTTTTCGTTGGCTCCATTCCAATCGAATTAGACTAGCAATTCGCCAAAAACGAACAAACCCGAAGTTATCATGAAATCAAAAACCACTTTTCGTTGGCTCGATTCCAATCGAATTAGACTAGCAATTCGTCAAAAACGAACAAATCCGAAGTTATCATGAAATCAAATACCACTTTTCGTTGGGTCGATTCAAATCGAATTAGACTAGCAATTCGCCAGAAACGAACAAACCCAAAGTTATCATGAAATCAAAAGCCACTTTTCATTGGCTAGATTCCAATCGAATTAGACTAGCAATTCGCCAAAAATGAACAAACCCGAAGTTATCATGAAATCAAAAACCACTATTCATTGGATCGAGTCCAATCGAGTTAGACAGCAATTTGCCAAAAACAAACGAACCGAAGTTATCATGAAATCAAAATCCACCTTTCGTTGGCTCAATTCCAATCGAATTAGACTAGTAATTCGCCAAAAGCGAACAAACCCGAAGTTATCATGAAATCAAAAATCACTTTTCGATGACTCAATTCCAACCAAATTAGACTAGTAATTCGCCAAAATCGAACAAACCCGAAGTTTTCATGAAGTCGTAACCCACCATCGTTGGCCCGATTCCAATCGAATTAGACTAGCAATTCACCAAAAATGAACAAACCCAAACTCATCATGAAATCAAAAGCCACTTTTAATCGGCCAGATTCCAATCGAATTAGACTAGCAATTCGCCAAAAAATGAACAATCCCGAAGTTATCGTGAAATCAAATACCACCTTTCATTGGGTCGATTCCAAACGAATTTAACTACCAAATCGCCAAAATCGAACAGGCCCGAAGTCATCATTAAATCGAAAACTTGTTTTCGTTGCTCGATTCCAATCGAATTAGACTAGCAATTCGCCAAAAATGAACAAACCCGAAGTTATCATCAAATCAAAAACCGCTATTCATTGGATCGAGTCCAATCGAATTAGACAGCAATTCTTCAAAATGAACAAACCGAAGTTATAATGAAATCAAAATCCACTTTTTGTTGGCTCGATTCCAATCTAATTATACTTGCAATTCGCCAAAAATGAACAAACCTGAAATTATCATGAAATCAAATATCACTTTTCATTGGCTAGATTCCGATCGAATTAGACTAGCTATTCACCAAAAATGAACAAACCCGAAGTTATCAGGAAATCAAAAACTACTTTTCGTTGGCTCGATTCCAATCAAATTAGACTAGCATTTCACTAAAAATGAGCAACTCCAAAGTTATGATGAAATAAAAAAACCACTATTCGTTCGATCGATTCGAATCGAATTAGACAGCAATTCGCCAAAAACGAACAAATCCAAAGTTATCATGAAATCAAAACCTACTATCATTCGCCAGATTCCAATCGTATTAGACTAGCAATTCGCTATAAACGAACAAACCCGAAGTCATCATGAAACAAAAACCACTTTTCGTTGGCTCCATTCCAATCAAATTAGACTAGCAATTCGCCAAAAATGATCAAACCCGAAGTTATCATGAAATCAAATACCCCATTGTGCTGGGTCGATTCCAATCAAATTAGACTCGCAATTCGCTATAAACGAACAAACCCTAAATTATCATGAAATCAAAAGCCACATTTCGTTGGCTCGATTCCAATCGAATTAGACTAGCAATTCGTCAAAAACGAACAAATCGAAGTTACCATGAAATCAAAAGCCACTTTTCATTGGCTAGATTCTAATCGAATTAGACAGCAATTCGCCAAAAACGAACAAATCCAAAGTTATCATGAAATCAAAACCTACTATCATTGGCCCGATTCCAATCGCATTAGACTAGCAATTCGCCAAAAACGAACGAACCCGATGTTATCATGAAATCAAAAGCACCTTTACATTGGCTCAATTCCAATTGAATTAGACTAGGAATTCGTCAAAAACGAAAAATCCGAAGTCATCATTAAATCAAAAACCACTTTTCATTGGCTCAATTTCAATCAAATTGGATTAGCAATTCACCAAAGACGAACAAATTCGAAGTTATCATGAAATCAAAACCCACCATCATTGGCCTGATTCCAATCGAATTAGACTAGCAATTCGCCAAAAACGAAAAAACCGAAGTCATCATGAAATCAAAAACCACTTTTCGTTGGCTCGATTCCAATCAAATTAGACTAGCAATTCGCCAGAAACGAACAAACCCGAAGTTATCATGAAATCAAATACCACTTTTCGTTGGGTCGATTCCAATCGAATTAGACTAGCAATTCGCCAGAAACGAACAAACCCGAAGTTATCATTAAATCAAAAGTCACTTTACATTGGCCAGATTCCAATCGAATTAGATAAGCAATTCGCTAAAAACGAACAAACCCGAAATCATCATGAAATAAAAACCACGTTTCGTTGGCTCCATTCCAATCAAATTAGACTAGCAATTAGCAAAAAATGATCAAACCCGAAGTTATCATGAAATCAAATACCCCTTTGTGCTGGGTCGATTCCAATAAAATTAGACTAGCAATTCGCCAAAAATGATCAAACCCGAAGTTATCATGAAATCAAATACCCCTTTGTGCTGGGTCGATTCCAATCAAATTAGACTAGCAATTCGCCAGAAACGAACAAACCCGAAGTTATCATGAAATCAAATACCCCTTTGTGCTGGGTCGATTCCAATCAAATTAGACTAGCAATTCGCCAGAAACGAACAAACCCGAAGTTATCATGAAATCAAATACCCCTTTGTGCTGGGTCGATTCCAATCAAATTAGACTAGCAATTCGCCAGAAACGAACAAACCCGAAGTTATCATGAAATCAAATACCCCTTTGTGCTGGGTCGATTCCAATCAAATTAGACTAGCAATTCGCCAGAAACGAACAAACCCGAAGTTATCATGAAATCAAATACCCCTTTGTGCTGGGTCGATTCCAATCAAATTAGACTAGCAATTCGCCAGAAACGAACAAACCCGAAGTTATCATGAAATCAAATACCCCTTTGTGCTGGGTCGATTCCAATCAAATTAGACTAGCAATTCGCCAGAAACGAACAAACCCGAAGTTATCATGAAATCAAATACCCCTTTGTGCTGGGTCGATTCCAATCAAATTAGACTAGCAATTCGCCAGAAACGAACAAACCCGAAGTTATCATGAAATCAAATACCCCTTTGTGCTGGGTCGATTCCAATCAAATTAGACTAGCAATTCGCCAGAAACGAACAAACCCGAAGTTATCATGAAATCAAATACCCCTTTGTGCTGGGTCGATTCCAATCAAATTAGACTAGCAATTCGCCAGAAACGAACAAACCCGAAGTTATCATGAAATCAAATACCCCTTTGTGCTGGGTCGATTCCAATCAAATTAGACTAGCAATTCGTCAAAAACGAACAAATCCAAAGTTATCATGAAATCAAATACAACTTTTAATTGGCTAGATTCCAATCGAATTAGACTAACAATTCGCCAAAAATGAAAAAACCCGAAGTTATCGTGAAATCAAAATCCCCTTTTCATCAGCTTGATTCCAATCGAATTAGACTAGCAATTCGCCAAAAACGAACGAACCCGAAGTTATCATGAAATCAAAAGCACCTTTACATTGGCTCAATTCCAATCGAATTAGACTAGCAATTCGCCAAAAACGAACGAACCCGAAGTTATCATGAAATCAAAAGCACCTTTACATTGGCTCAATTCCAATTGAATTAGACTAGGAATTCGGCAAAAACGAAGAAATCCGAAGTCATCAAGAAATCAAAAACCACTTTTCGTTGGCTCGATTCCAATCAAATTGGATTAGCAATTCGCCAAAGAGGAACATATTCGAAGTTATCATGAAATCAAAACCCACCATCATTGGCCCGATTTCGATCGAATTAGACTAGAAATTTACCAAAAACGAAAAAACCCGGAGTCATCATGAAATCAAAAACCACTTTTCGTTAGCTCGATTCCAATCAAATTAGACTAGCGATTCGCCAAAATTCAACAAACACGAAGTTATCATGAAGTCAAAAACCACTTTTCGTTGGCTCCAATCCAATCGAATTAGACTAGCAATTCGCCAAAAACGAACAAACCCGAAGTTATCCTGAAATCAAAAATCACTTTTCGTTGGCTCGATTCCAATCGAATTAGACAAGCAATTCGCTAAAAACGAACAAACCCGAAGTTATCAAGAAATCAAATACCACTTTTCGTTGGGTCGATTCCAATCGAATTAGACTAGCAATTCGCCAGAAACGAACAAACCCAAAGTTATCAGAAAATCAAAAACCACTATTCGTTGGATCGAGTCCAATCGAGTTAGACTAGCAATTCGTCAAAAATGAACAAATCGAAGTTACCATGAAATCAAAAGTCACTTTTCATTGGTTAAATTCGAATCGAATTAGACAGCAATTCGCCAAAAATGAACAAATCCAAAGTTATCATGAAATCAAAACCTACTATCATTGGTCCGATTCCAATCGCATTAGACTAGGAATTCGCTAAAAACGAACAAACCCGAAATCATCATGAAACAAAAACCACTTTTGGTTGGCTCCATTCCAATCAAATTAGACTAGCAATTCGCCAAAAATGATCAAACCCGAAGTTATCATGAAATCAAATACCCCTTTGTGCTGGGTCGATTCCAATCAAATTAGACTCGCAATTCGCTATAAACGAACCAAACCCGAAAATTATCATGAAATCAAAAGCCACTTTTCGTTGGCTCGATTCCAATCGAATTAGACTAGCAATTCGCCAAAAATGATCAAACCCGAAGTTATCATGAAATCAAATACCCCTTTGTGCTGGGTCGATTCCAATCAAATTAGACTCGCAATTCGCTATAAACGAACCAAACCCGAAAATTATCATGAAATCAAAAGCCACTTTTCGTTGGCTCGATTCCAATCGAATTAGACTAGCAATTCGTCAAAAACGAACAAATCGAAGTTACCATGAAATCAAAAGCCACTTTTCATTGGCTAGATTCCAATCGAATTAGACTAGCAATTCCCCAAAAATGAACAAACCCGAAGTTATTAAGAAATCTAAAACAACTTTTCATTGGGTCGATTCCAATCGAATTAGACTAGCAATTCGGCAAAAACCAACAAACAAGAAGTTATCATGAAATCAAAACCCACTTTTCATTGGCTCCATTCCAATCGAGTTAGACTAGCAATTCGCCAAAAAATGAACAAACCCGAAGTTTTCATGAAATGAAAACCCATTATCATTGGCTCGATTCCAATCGAATTTGACTAGCAATTAGTCAAAAATGAACAAACCCGAAGTCATCGTGAAATCAAAATCCCCTTTTCATTAGCTCGATTCCAACCGAATTAGACTAGCAATTCGCCAGAAACGAACAAACCCGAAGTTATCATGAAATCAAAAACACCTTTACATTGGCTCAATTCCAATTGAATTGGACTAGGAATTCGTCAAAGACGAACAAATCCGAAGTTATCATGAAATCAAAACCCACCATCATTGGCCCGATTCCGATCGAATTAGACGAGCAATTCCCCAAAAATGAAAAAACCCGAACTCATCATGAAATCAAAAACCACTTTTCGTTGGCTCGATTCCAATCAAATTAGACTAGTGATTCGCCAAAATTGAACAAACACGAAGTTATCATGAAGTTAAAAACCACTTTTCATTGGGTCGATTCCAATCGAATTAGACTAGCAATTCACCAAAAACGAACAAACCTGAAGTTATCATGAAATCAGAAACCACTTTTCGTTGGCTCGATTCCAATCGAATTAGACTAGCAATTTGCCAAAAACGAACAAACCCAAAGTTATCATGAAATCAAAAACCACTATTCGTTGGATCGAGTCCAATCGAGTTAGACAGCAATTTGCCAAAAACGAACAAACAGAAGTTATCATGAAATCAAAATCCACTTTTCGTTGGCTCGATTCCAATCGAATTAGACTAGTAATTCGCCAAAAGCGAACAAACTCGAAGTTATCGTGAAATCAAAAACCACTTTTCGTTGGCTCAATTCGAACCAAATTAGACTAGTAATTTGCCAAAACCGAACAAACTCGAAGTTTTCATGAAGTCGAAACCCACCATCGTTGGCCCGATTCCAATCGAATTAGACTGGAAATTCACCAAAAATGAACAAACCCAAACTCATCATGAAATCAACAACCACTTTAAATGGGCTAGATTCCAATCGAATTAGACTAGCAATTCGCCAAAAATTGAACAATCCCGAAGTTATCGTGAAATCAAATACCACCTTTCATTGGGTCGATTTCAATCGAATTTGACTAGCTATTTACCATAAACGAACAAACCCGATGTTATCATGAAATCAAAAGCCACTTTTCATTGGTTCGATTCCAAACGAATTTAACTAGCAAATCGCCAAAATCAAACAAGCTCGAAGTCATCATTAAATCAAACTAGTTTTCGCTGCTCGATTCCAATCGAATTAGACTAGCAATTCGTCAAAAATGAACAAACCCGAAGTTATCATCAAATCAAAAACCGCTATTCATTGGATCGAGTCCAATCGAATTAAACAGCAATTCTCCAAAAATGAACGAACCGAAGTTATAATGAAATCAAATTCCACTTTTTATTGGGTCGATTCCAATCTAATTATACTAGCAATTCGCCAAAAAAGAACAAACCCGAAATAATCATGAAATCAAATACCACTTTTCGTTGGGTCGATTCCAATTGAATTAGACTAGGAATTCGCCAGAAACGAACAACCCCGAAGTTATCAAGAAATCAAAAGCCACTTTTCATTGGCTAGATTCCAATCGAATTAGACTAGCAGTTCGCCAAAAATGAACAAACTCGAAATTATCATGAAATCAAAAACCACTATTCGTTGGATCGAGTCCAATCGAGTTAGACAGCAATTTGCCAAAAACGAACAAACCCGAAATTATCATGAAATCAAAAGCCACTTTTCGTTTGCTCGATTCCAATCGAATTAGACAAGCAATTCGTCAAAAACGAACAAATCGAAGTTACCTTGAAATCAAAAGCCACTTTTCATTGGATAGATTCCAATCGAATTAGACTAGCAATTCGCCAAAAACGAACAATCCCAAAGTTATTAAGAAATCTAAAACAACTTTTCGTTGGGTCGATTCCAATCGAATTAGACTAGCAATTCGGCAAAAACCAACAAACAAGAAGTTATCATGAAATCAAAAGCCACTTTTCATTAGCTCCATTCCAATCGAATTAGACTAGCAATTCGCCTAAAACGAACAAACCCGAAGTTATCATGAAATCAAAAACCACTTTTCGTTGGCTCGATTCCAATCGAATTAGACTGGCAATTAGCCAAAAACGAACAAACCCGAAGTTATCATGAAATCAAATACCACTTTTAGTTGGCTCGATTCCAATCGAATTAGACTAGGAATTCGCCAGAAACGAACAAACCCGAAGTTGTCATGAAATCAAAAGCCACTTTTCATTGGCTAGATTCCAATTGAATTAGACTAGCAATTCGCCAAAAACGAACAAACCCGAAATTATCATTAAATCAAAAACCACTATTCGTTGGATCGAGTCCAATCGAGTTAAACAGCAATTCGCCAAAAATGAACAAACCGAAGTTATCATGAAATCAAAATCCACTTTTCATTGGCTCGATTCCAATCGAATTAGACTAGCAATTCGCGAAAAACGAACAAACCCGAAGTTATCATGAAATCAAAAACCACTTTTCGTTGGCTCGATTCCAATCGAATTAGACAAGCAATTCGCCAAAAATGAACAAATCGAAGTTACCATGAAATCAAAAGCCACTTTTCATTGGCTAGATTCCAATCGAATTAGACTAGCAATTCTCCAAAAATGAACAATCCCGAATTTATTAAGAAACCTAATACAACTTTTCATTGGGTCGATTCCAATCGAATTAGACTAGCAATTCCAAAAAAACCAACAAACAAGAAGTTATCATGAAATCAAATGCCACTTTTCATTGGCTCCATTCTAATCGAATTAGACTGGCAATTCGCCAAAAAATGAACAAACCCGAAGTTTTCATGAAATCAAAACCCATTATCATTGGCCCGATTCCAATCTAATTTGACTAGCAATTCGTCAAAAATGAACAAACCCGAAGTCATCTTGAAATTAAAAACCACTTTTCATCGGCCTGATTCCAATTGAATTAGACTAGCAATTCGCTAAAAAATGAACAATACCGAAGTTATCGAGAAATCAAAAACCACCTTTCGTTGGCTCGATTCCAATCAAATTAGACTAGCAATTCGCCAAAAACGAACGAATCCAAAGTTATCATGAAATCAAATACAACTTTTCATTGGCTAAATTCCAATCGAATTAGACTAGCAATTCGCCAAAAATGAACGAACCCGAAGTTATCATGAAATCAAAAGCACCTTTACATTGGCTCAATTCCAATTGAATTAGACTAGGAATTCGTCAAAAACGAACAAATTCGAAGTCGTCATGAAATCAAAAATCACTTTTCGTTGGCTCGATTCCAATAAAATTGGATTAGCTATTCGCCAAACACAAACAAATCCGAAGTTATCATGAAATCAACACCCACCATCATTGGCCCGATTCCAATCGAATTAGACTAGCAAGTCACCAAAAACGAAAAAACCCGAAATCATCATGAAATCAAAAATCACTTTTCATTGGCTCGATTCCAATCAAATTAGACTAGCGATTCACCAAAATTGAACAAACACAAAGTTATCATGAAGTCAAAAACCACTTTTCGTTGGCTCCATTCCAAACGAATTAGACTAGCAATTCGCCAAAAACAAGCAAAACCCGAAGTTATCATGAAATTAAAAACCACTTTTCGTTGGCTCGATTCCAATCGAATTAGACTAGCAATTCGCCAAAAATGAACAAACCCGAAGTTATCAGGAAATCAAATACCACTTTTCGTTAGGCCGACTCCAATCGAATTAGACTAGCAATTCGTCAGAAACGAACAAACCCGAAGTTATCATGAAATCAAAAGCCACTTTTCGTTGACTAGATTCCAATCGAATTAGACTAGCAATTCGCCAAAAACGAACAAACCCGAAATTATCATGAAATCAAAAACCACTATTCGTTGGATCGAGTCCAATCAAGTTTGACAGCAATTTGCCAAAAACGAACAAACCGAAGTTATCATGACATCAAAATCCACTTTTCATTGGCTCGATTCCAATCGAATTAGACTAGTAATTCGCCAAAAGCGAACAAACCCGAAGTTATCATGAAATCAAAAACCACTTTTCGCTGGCTCAATTCCAGCCAAATTCGACTAGTAATTCGCCAAAACCGAACAAACCCGAAGTTTTCATGAAGTCGAAACCCACCATCGTTGGCCCAATTCCAATCGAATTAGACTAGCAATTCAACAAAAATAAACAAACCCAAACTCATCATGGAATCAAAAACCACTTTTAATATGCCAGATTCCAATCGAATTAGGCTAGCAATTCGCCAAAAAACGAACAATCCCGAAGTTATCGTGAAATCAAATACCACCTTTCATTGGGTTGAGTCCAATCGAACTTGACTAGCTATTTACCATAAACGAACAAACCCGATGTTATCATGAAATCAAAAGCCACTTTTTAGTTGCTCGATTCCAAACGAATTTAACTACCAAATTGCCAAAATCGAACAAGCCCGAAGTGATCATTAAATCAAAAACTAGTTTTCGTTGCTCGATTCCAATCGAATTAGACTAGCAATTCGCCAAAAACGAACAAACCCGAAATTATCATCAAATCAAAAACCGCTATTCATTGGATCGAGTCCAATCGAATTAGACAGCAATTCTCCAAAAATGAACGAACCGAAGTTATAATGAAATCAAAATCCACTTTTTGTTGGCTCGATTCCAATCTAATTATACTAGCAATTCGCCAAAAATGAACAAACCCGAAATTATCATGAAATCAAATACCACTTTTCATTGGCTAGATTCCAATCGAATTAGACTAGCAATTCACCAAAAACGAACAAACCAAGTTATCAAGAAATCAAAAACCACTTTTCGTTGGCTTGATTCCAATCAAATTAGACTAGCATTTCACCAAAAATGAACAAACACGAAGTTATGATGAAAAAACCACTATTCATTGGATCGATTCCAATCGAATTAGACAGCAATTCGCCAAAAATGAACAAACCCTAAGTCATCATGAAACAAAAACCACTTTTCGTTGGCTCCATTCCAATCAAATTAGACTAGCAACTCGCCAAAAACGATCAAACCCGAAGTTATCATAAAATCAAATACCCCTTTGTGTTGGATCCAATTGAATTGGACTCGTAATTCGCTATAAACGAACAAATCGAAGTTACCATGAAATCAAAAGCCATTTTTCGTTTGCTCGATTCCAATCGAATTAGACTAGCAGTTCGTCAAAAATGAACAAATCGAAGTTACCATGAAATCAAAAGCCACATTTCATTGGATAGATTCCAATCAAATTAGACTAGCAATTCGCCAAAAATGAACAATCCCGAAGTTATTGAGAAATCTAAAACAACTTTTCATTGGGTCGATTCCAATCGAATTAGATTAGCAATTCGGCAAAAACCAACAAACAAGAAGTTATCATGAAATCAAAAGCCACTTTTCATTGGCTCCATTCGAATCGAATTAGACTAGCAATTCGCCAAAAAATGAACAAACCGAAATTTCCATGAAATCAAAACCCGTTATCTTGGCCCGATTCCAATCGAATTTGACTAGCATTTAGTCAAAAATCAACAAACCCGAAGTCATCATGAAATTAAAAACCACTTTTCATCGGCCCGATTCCAATTGAATTAGACTAGCAATTCGCAAAAAAATGAACAATCCCGAAGTTATCGTGGAATCAAAAACCACCTTTCGTTGGCTCGATTCCAATCGAATTAGACTAGCAATTCGTCAAAAACGAACAAATCCAAAGTTATCATGAAATCAAATACAACTTTTCATTGGCTAGATTCCAATCGAAATAGACTAACAATTCGCCGAAAATGAAAAAACCCGAAGTTATCATGAAATCAAAATCCGCTTTTCATTAGCTCGATTCCAATCGAATCAGACTAGCAATCCATCAAAAATGAACGGACCCGAAGTTATCATGAAATCAAAAGCACCTTTACGTTGGCTCAATTTCAATCGAATTAGACTAGGAATTCGTAAAAAAATGAACTAATCCGAAGTCGTCATGAAATTAAAAACCACTTTTCATTGGCTCGATTCCAATCAAATTGGATTAGCAATTTGCCAAAGACGAACAAATTTGAAGTTATCAAAACCCACCATCATTGGCCCGATTCCAATCGAATTAGACTAGCAATTCGCTAAAAACGAACAAACTCGAAATTATCATTAAATAAAAAACCACTATTCCTTGGATCGAGTCCAATCGAGTTAGACAGCAATTTGCCAAAAACGAACAAACCAAAGTTATCATGAAATCAAAATCCACTTTTCATTGGCTCGATTCCAATCGAATTAGACTAGCAATTCGCGAAAAACGAACAAACCCGAAGTTATCATGAAATCAAAAACCTGTTTTCGTTGGCTCGATTCCAATCGAATTAGACTAGCAATTCGCGAAAAACGAACAAACCCGAAGTTATCATGAAATCAAAAACCTGTTTTCGTTGGCTCGATTCCAATCGAATTAGACAAGCAATTCACCAAAAACGAACAAATTGAAGTTACCATGAAATCAAAAGCCACTTTTCATTGGCTAGATTCCAATCGAATTAGACTAGCAATTCGCCAAAAATGAACAATCCCGAAGTTATTAAGAAATCTAAAACAACTTTTCATTGGGTCGATTCCAATCGAATTAGACTAGCAATTCAGCAAAAACCAACAAACAAGAAGTTATCATGAAATCGAAAGCCACTTTTCATATCCATTCTAATCGAATTAGACTGGCAATTCGCCAAAAAATGAACAAACCCGAAGTTTTCATGAAATCAAAACCCATTATCATTGGCCTGATTCCAATCGAATTTGACTAGCAATTCTTCAAAAATGAACAAACCCGAAGTCATCATGAAATTAAAAACCACTTTTCATCGGCCCGATTCCAATTGAATTAGACTAGCAATTCGCTAAAAAATGAACAATCCCGAAGTTGTCGTGAAATCAAAAACCACCTTTCGTTGGCTCGATTCCAATCAAATTAGACTAGCAATTCGCCAAAAAGAACAAATCCAAAGTTATCATGAAATCAAATACAACTTTTCATTGGCTCGATTCCAATCGAATTAGACTAGCAATTTGCCAAAAATGAAAAAACCCGAAGTTATCATGAAATCAAAATCCCCTTTTCATTAGCTCGATTCCAATCGAATTAGATTAGCAATTCGCCAAAAACGAACGAACCCGAAGTTATCATGAAATCAAAAGCACCTTTACATTGGCTCAATTCCAATTGAATTAGACTAGAAATTCGTCAAAAACGAAAAAATCCGAAGTCGTCAGGAAATCAAAAACCACTTTTCGTTTGCTCGATTCCAATCAAATTGGATTAGCAATACGCCAAAGACGAACAAATCCGAAGTTATCATGAAATCAAAAGCCACTTTTCCTTGGCTAGATTCCAATCGAATTAGACTAGCAATTCGCCAAAAATGAACAAACCCGAAGTTATCATGAAATCAAAAACCACTATTCGTTGGATCAAGTCCAATCGAGTTAGACAGCAATTTGCCAAAAATAAACAAACCGAAGTTATCATGAAATCGAAATCCACTTTTCATTGGCTCGATTCCAATCGAATTAGACTAGTAATTCGCCAAAAGCGAACAAACCTGAAGTTATCATGAAATCAAAAACCACTTTTCGTTGGCTCAATTCCAACCAAATTAGACTAGTAATTCGCCAAAACCGAACAAATACGAAGTTTTCATGAAGTCGAAACCCACCATCGTTGGCCCGATTCCAATCGAATTAGACTAGCAATTCACCAAAAATAAACAAATCCAAACTCATCATGGAATCAAAAACCACTTTTAATCTGCCAGATTCCAATCGAATTAGGCTAGCAATTTGCCAAAAAACGAACAATCCCAAAGTTATCGTGAAATCAAATACCATCTTTCATTGGGTCTATTCCAATCGAATTTGACTAGCTATTTACCATAAACGAACAAACCCGATGTTATCATGAAATCAAAAGCCACTTTTCATTAGCTCGATTCCAAACGAATTTAACTACCAAAACGCCAAAATCGAACAAGCCCGAAGTCATCATTAAATCAAAAACTAGTTTTCGTTGCTCAATTCCAATCGAATTAGACTAGCAATTCGCCAAAAACGAACAAACCCAAAATTATCAACAAATCAAAAACCGCTATTCATTGGATCGAGTCCAATCGAATTAGACAGTAATTCTCCAAAAATGAACGAACCGAAGTTATAATGAAATCAAAATCCACTTTTTGTTGGCTCGATTCCAATCTAATTATACTAGCAATTCGCCAAAAATGAACAAACCCGAAATTATCCTGAAATCAAATACCAATTTCCATTGGCTAGATTCCAATCGAATTAAACTAGCAATTCACCAAAAACGAACAAACCCAAATTTATCAGAATATCAAAAACCACTTTTCGTTGGCTCAATTTCAATCAAATTAGACTAGCATTTCACCAAAAACGAATAAACCCGAAGTTATGATGAAATAAAAAACCACTATTCGTTGGATCGATTCCAATCGAATTAGACAGCAATTTGCATAAAACGAACAAATCCAAAGTTATCATGAAATCAAAAACAACTATCATTGGCCCGATTCTAGTCGCATTAGACTAGCAATTTGCTAAAAACGAACAAACCTGAAGTCATCATGAAACCAAAACCACTTTTCGTTGGATCCATTACAATCAAATTAGACTAGCAATTCGTCAAAAACGATCAAACTCAAAGTTATCATGAAATCAAATACCACTTTGTGCTGGGTTGATTCCAATCGAATTAGACTCTCAATTCGCTAAAAATGAACAAACCCGAAGTTATCATGAAATCAAAAGCCACTTTTCGTTGGCTCGATTCCAATCGAATTAGACTAGCAATTCGCCAAAAACGAACAAATCGAAGTTACCATGAAATCAAAAGCCACTTTTCCTTGGCTAGATTCCAATCGAATTAGACTAGTAATTCGCCAAAAACGAACGAACCTGAAGTTATCATGAAATCAAAAGCACCTTTACGTTGGCTCAATTCCAATTGAATTAGACTAGGAATTCGACAAAAACGAAAAAATCTGGAGTCGTCATGAAATCAAAAACCACTTTTCGTTGGCTCAATTCCAATCAAATTGGATTAGCAATTCGCAAAAGATGAACAAATCCGAAGTTATCATGAAATCAAAACCCACCATCATTGGCCCGATTTCGATTGAATTAGACTAGCAATCACCAAAAACGAAAAAACCCGAAGTCATCATGAAATCAAAAACCACTTTTCGTTGGCTCGATTCCAATCAAATTAGACTAGCGATTCTCCAAAATTGAACAAACACGAAGTTATCATGAAGTCAAAAATCACTTTTCGTTGGCTCCATTCCAATCGAATTAGACTAGCAATTCGCCAAAAATGAACAAACCCGAAGTTATCATGAAATCAAAAACCACTTTTCGTTGGCTCGATTCCAATCGAATTAGACTAGCAATTCGCCAAAAATGAACAAACCCGAAGTTATCATGAAATCAAAAACCACTTTTCGTTGGCTCGATTCCAATCGAATTAGACTAGCAATTCGCCAAAATCGAACAAACCCGAAGTTATCATGAAATCATATACCACTTTTCGTTGGGTCGATTCCAATCGAATTAGACTAGCAATTCGCAAGAAACGAACAAACCCGAAGTTATCATGAAATCAAAAGCCACTTTTCATTGGCTAGATTCCAATCGAATTAGACTAGCGATTCGCCAAAAACGAACAAACCCGAAGTTATCATGAAATCAAAAACCACTATTCGTTGGATCGAGTCCAATCGAGTTAGACAGCAATTTGCCAAAAACGAACAAACCGAAGTTATCATGAAATCAAAATTCACTTTTCATTGGCTCGATTCCAATCGAATTAGACTAGTAATTCGCCAAAAGCGAACAAACCTGAAGTTATCATGAAATCAAAAACCACTTTTTGTTGGCTCAATTCCAACCAAATTCGACTAGTAATTCGCCAAAACTGAACAAACCCCAAGTTTTCATGAAGTCGAAACCCACCATTGTTGGCCCGATTCCAATCGAATTAGACTAGCAATTCACCAAAAATGAACAAACCCAAACTCATCATGAAATCAAAAACCACTTTTAATCGGCCAGATTCCAATCGAATTAGGCTAGCAATTCCCCAAAAAATGAACAATCCCGAAGTTATCGTGAAATCAAATACCACCTTTCATTGGGTCGATTCCAATCGAATTTGACTAGCTATTTACTATAAACGAACAAACCCGATGTTATCATGAAATCAAAAGCCACTTTTCATTGGCTCGATTCCAAACGAATTTAACTACCAAATCGCCAAAATCGAACAATCCCGAAGTCATCATTAAATCAAAAACTAGTTTTCGTTGCTCGATTCCAATCGAATTAGAGTAGCAATTCGCCAAAAATGAACGAACCCGAAGTTATCATCAAATCAAAAATCTATATTCATTGGATCGAGTCCAATCGAATTGGACAGTAATTCTTCAAAAATGAATAAACCGAAGTTATAATGAAATAAAAATCCACTTTTTGTTGGCTCAATTCCAATCTAATTATACTTGCAATTCGCCAAAAATGAACAAACCCAAAATTATCATGAAATCAAATACCACTTTTCATTGGCTAGATTCCAATCGAATTAGACTAGCAATTCACCAAAAATGAACAAACCGGAAGTTATCAGAAAATCAAAAACCACTTTTCGTTGGCTCGATTCCAATCAAATTAGACTGGCATTTCACCAAAAACGAACAAATCCGAAGTTATGATGAAATAAAATACACTATTCGTTGGATCGATTCCAATCGAATTAGACAGCAATTTGCCAAAACCGAACAAACTCGAAGTCATCATGAAACAAAAACCACTTTTCGTTGGCTCCATTCCAATCAAATTAGACTAGCAATTCGCCAAAAACGATCAAACCTGAAGTTATCATGAAATCAAATACCCCTTTGAGCTGGGTCGATTCCAATCGAATTAGACTCACAATTCGCTATAAACGAACAAACCCGATATTATCATGAAATGAAAAGCCACTTTTCGTTTGCTTGATTCCAATCGAATTAGACTAGCAATTCATCAAAAACGAACAAATCGAAGTTACCATGAAATCAAAAGCCACTTTTCATTGGATAGATTCCAATCAAATTAGACTAGCAATTCGCCAAAAATGAACAATCCCGAAGTTATCAGGAAATCAAAAACCACTTTTTGTTGGCTCGATTATAATCAAATTAGACTAGCATTTCGCCAAAAATGAACAAACCGGAAGTTCTGATGAAATAAAAAGCCACTATTTGTTGGATCGATTCCAATCGAATTAGACAGCAATTCGCCAAAAACGAACAAATCCTAAGTTATCATGAAATCAAAACCCACCAGCATTGGCCAGATTCCAATCGCATTAGACTAGCAATTCGCTAAAAACGAACAAACCTGAAGTCATCATGAAATGAAAACCACTTTTCGTTGGCTCGATTCCAATCAAATTAGACTAACAATTCGCCAAAAACGATCAAACCTGAAGTTATCATGAAATCAAATAACACTTTTCGTTGGGTCGATTCCAATTGAATTAGACTCACAATTCGCTAAAAACGAACAAACCCGAAGTTATCATGAACTCAAAAGCCACTTTTCGTTGGCTCGATTCCAATCGAATTAGACTAGAAATTCGTCGAAAATGAACAAATCGAAGTTACCATGAAATCAAAAGCCACTTTTCCTTGGCTAGATTCCAATCGAATTAGGCTAGCAATTCGCCTAAAACGAATAATCCCGAAGTTATCAAGAAATCTAAAACAACTTTTCATTGGGTCGATTCCATTCGAATTAGACTAGCAATTCGTAAAAAATGAACAAACTCGAAGTTATCACGACATCAAAAGCCACTTTTCATTGGCTCGATTCCAATCGAACTAGACTAGCAATTCGTCAAAAACGAACAAACCCAAAGTCATCATGAAATTAAAAACCACTTTTCGTTGGCTCGATTCCAATTGAAATAGACTAGCAATTAGCTAAAAACGAACAAACCCGAAGTTATCATGATATCAAATACCACTTTTCGCTGGGTCGATTCCAATCGAATTAGACTCGTAATTCGCTAAAAATGAACAAACCCGAAGTTATCATGAAATCAAAATCCACTTTCCGTTGGCTCGATTCCAATCTAATTATACTAGCAATTAGCCAAAAATAAACAAACACGAAATTATCAAGAAATCAAATACCACTTTTCAATGGCTAGATTCCAATCGAATTAGACTAGCAATTCACCAAAAACAAACAAACCCAAAGTTTTCATGAAATCAAAAGCCACCATCATTGGCCAGATTCCAATCGAATTAGACTAGCATTTTACCAAAAATGGATAAACACGAAGTTATCATGAAATCAAATGCCACTTTTCATTGGCTCGATTCCAATCAAATTAGACTAGCAATTCACCAAAAATGAACAAATCCGAAGTTATCATGAAATCAAACACCACTATTCGTTGGATCGAGTCCAACTGAATTAGACAGCAATTCGCAAAAAATGAACAAACCGAAATTATCCTGAAATCAAAATTCACCTTTCGTTGGCTCGCTTCCAATCATATTAGACTTGCAATTCGCCAAAAAAGAACAAATCCGAAATTATCATGAAATCAAAACCCACCATCATTGGCCCGATTCCAATCGAAATAGACAAGCAATTCGCCAAAAACGAACAAACCCGAAGTCATCATGAAATCAGAAACCACTTTTCGTTGGCTCGATTCCAATTGAATTAGACTAGCAATTAGCTAAAAACGAACAAACCCGAAGTTATCATGATATCAAATACCACTTTTTCGCTGGGTCGATTCCAATCGAATTAGACTCGTAATTCGCTAAAAATGAACAAACCCGAAGTTATCATGAAATCAAAAGCCACTTTTCGTTGGCTCGATTCCAATCAAATTAGACTAGCAATTCGCCAAAACGAACAAAGCCGAAGTTATCATGAAATCAAAAGCCCCTTTTCGTTGGCTCGATTCCAATTGAATTAGACTAGCAATTAGCTAAAAACGAACAAACCCGAAGTTATCATGAAATCAAAAGCCACTTTTCGTTGGCTCGATTCCAATCAAATTAGACTAGCAATTCGCCAAAAATGAACAAGCCGATGTTACCATGAAATCAAAACCCACTTTTCATTGGCTACATTCCAATCGAATTAGACTAGCAACTCGCCAAAAATGAACAATCCCGAAGTTATTAAGAAATCTAAAACAACTTTTCATTAGGTCGATTCCAATCGAATTAGACTACCAATTCGGGAAAAATGAACAAACACGAAGTTATCATGAAATCAAAAGCAACTTTTCATAGGCTCGATTCCCATCGAATTAGACTAGCAATTCGCCAAAAAATAAACAAACTTGAAGTTTTCATGAAATCAAAACGCATTACCATTGGCCCGATTCCAATCGAATTTGACTAGCAGTTCGTGAAAAACGAACAAACCCAAAGTCATCATGAAATTAAAAACCACTTTTCATCTGCCCGATTCCAATTGAATTAGACTAGCAATTCGTCAAAAAATGAACAATCCCAAAGTTATCGTGAAATCAAAAACCACCTTTCGTTGGCTCCATTCCAATGAAATTAGACTAGCAATTCGCCAAAAACGAACAGATCCAATGTTATCATGAAATCAAATACAACTTTTTATTGGCTAGATTCCAATCGAATTAGACAAGCAATTCGCCAAATATAAACAATCCCGAAGCTATTAAGAAATCTAAAGCAATTTTTCATTGGGTCGATTCCAATCAAATTAGACTAGTAATTCGACAAAATGAACAAACACGAATTTATCATGAAATCAAATGCTACTTTTCATTGGCTCGATTCCAATCGAGTTGGACTAGCAATTCACCAAAAAATGAACAAACCCGAAGTTTTCATGAAATCCAAACCCATTATCATTGGCCCGATTCCAATCGAATTTGACTAGCAATTCGACAAAAATGAACAAACCCGAAGTCATCATGAAATTAAAAACCACTTTTCATCGGCCTGATTCCAATTGAAATAGACTAGCAATTCACTAAAAAATAAACAATCCCGAAGTTATCGTGAAATCAAAAACCTCCTTTCGTTGGCTCGATTCCAATCAAATTGGACTAACAATTCGCCAAAAATGAACAAATCCAAAGTTATCATGAAACCAAATACAACTTTTCATTGGCTAGATTCCAATCGAATGAGACTAGCAATTCGCCAAAAATGAAAAAACCCGAAGTTATCATGAAATCAAAATCCCCTTTTCATTAGCTCGATTCCAATCGAATTAGACTAGCAATTCGCCAAAAATGAACGAACCCGAAGTTATGATGAAATCAAAAGCTCCTTTACATTGGCTCGATTCCAATCGAATTAGACTAGGAATTCGTCAAAAATGAACAAATCCGAAGTGGTCATGAAATCAAAAACCACTTTTTGTTGGCTCGATTCCAATCAAATTAGATTAGCAATTCGCCAAAGACGAACAAATCCGAAGTTATCAAGAAATCAAAACCCACCATCATTGGCCCGATTCCAATCGAATTAGACTAGCAATTCGCCAAAAACGAACGAACCCGAAGTCATCATGAAATCAAAAACCACTTTTCGTTGGCCCGTTTCCAATCAAATTAGACTAGCGATTTGCCAAAAATGAACAAATCCGAAGTTATCATGAAGTCAAAAACCACCTTTCGTTGGCTCAATTCCAATTGAATTAGACTAGCAATTCGCTAAAAATGAACAAACCCGAAGTTATCATGAAATCAAAAACGAATTTTCGTTGGCTCGATTCTAATTGAATTAGACTAGCAATTCGCCAAAAACGAACAAACCTGAAGTCATCATGAAATTAAAAACCACTTTTCGTCGGCCCGATTCCAATTGAATTACACTAGCGATTCGCCAAAAAATGAACAATCCCGAAGTTATCGTGAAATCAAAAACCACCTTTCGTTGGCTCGATTCCAATCAAATTAGACTAGCAATTCGCCAAAAACGAACAAATCCAAAGTTATCATGAAATCAAAAACCACCTTTCGTTGGCTCGATTCCAATCAAATTAGACTAGCAATTCGCCAAAAACGAACAAATCCAAAGTTATCATGAAATCAAATACAACTTTTCATTGTCTAGATTCCAATCGAATTAGACTGGCAATTCGTCAAAAACGAAAAAACCCGAAGTTATCATGAAATCAAAAACCCTTTCATTAGCTCGATTCCAATCTAATTAGACTAGCAATTTGCCAAAAACGAACAAACTCGAAGTTATCATGAAATCAAAAGCCACTATACGTTGGATTGAGTCCAATCGAATAAGACAGCAATCCTCCAAAAACGAACAAACTTAAGATATCATGAAATCAAAATCCACTTTTCATTGGCTAGATTCCAATCGAATTAGACTAGCAATTCACCAAAAAGAACAAAACCGAAGTTATCAGGAAATCAAAAACCACTTTTCGTTGGCTCGATTACAATCAAATTAGACTAGCATTTCGCAAAAAATGAACAAACCCGAAGTTAGGATGAAATAGAAAACCACCATTCGTTGGATTGAGTCCAATCGAATTAGACAGCAATTCGCCAAAAAATGAGCAAATTCGAAGCCATCATGAAATCAAAATCCACATGTCGTTGGCCCGATTCCAATCTAATTAGAATAGCAATTTGCCAAAAACGAACAAACCCGAAGTTATCATGAAATCAAAAATCGCTATTCGTTGGATCGAGTCCAATCGAATTAGATAGCAATTCTCCAAAAATGAACAAACCGAAGTTATCATGAAATCAAAATCCACTTTTCGTTGGCTCAATTCCAATCTAATTATACTAGCAATTCGCCAAAAATGAAAAAACCCGAAGTTATCATGAAATCAAAAGCCCCTTTTCATTAGCTCGATTACAATCGAATTAGACTAGCAATTCACCAAAATTTAACAAGCCCGAAGTTATCAGGAAATCAAAAACCACTTTTCGTTGGCTCGATTCCAATCAAATTAGACTAGCATTTCGCCAGAAACAAACATACCCGAAGTTATGATGAAATAAAAATCCACTATTTGTTGGATCGATTCCAATCGAATTAGATAGCAACCCGCCAAAAATGGACAAATCCAAAGTTATCATGAAATCAAACCCCACCATCATTGGCCCGATTCCAATTGAATTAGACTAGCAATCCGCTAAAAAGAACAAACTTGAAGTCATCATGAAATCAAAAACCACTTTTCGTTGGCTCGATTCCAATCAAATTAGACTAGCAATTTGTCAAAAACAAACAAGCCCGAAGTTATCATGAAATCAAATACCACTTTTCGTTGGGTCGATTCCAATCGAATTAGACTTGTAATTCGCTAAAAACAAACAAACCCGAAGTTATCATGAAATCAAAAGCCACTTTTCGTTGGCTCGATTCCAATCGAATTAGACTCGAAATTCGCCAAAAACGAACAAACCAAAGTTACCATGAAATCAAAAGCCACTTTTCATTGGCTAGATTCCAATCGAATTAGACTAACAATTCGCCAAAAACGAACAATCCCGAAGTTTTCAAGAAATCTAAAACAACTTTTCATTGGTTCGATTCCAATCGAATTAGACTAGCAATTCGCCAAAAATGAATAAACCCGAAGTTATCACGATATCAAAAGCCACTTTTCATTGTCTCGATTCCAATCGAATTAGACTAGCAATTCGCCAAAAATGAACAAACCCGAAGTTTTCATGAAATAAAACCCCATTATCATTGGCTCGATTCCAATCGAATTTGACTAGCAATTCGTCAAAAACGAACAAACCCGAAGTCATCATGAAATTAAAAACCACTTTTCATCGGCCCGATTCCAATCGAATTAGACTAGCAATTCGCCAAAAAATGAACAATCCTGAAGTTATCGTGAAATCAAAAACCTCCTTTCATTGGCTCGATTCCAATCAAATTAGACTAGCAATTCGCCAAAAATGAACAAATCCGAAGTTATTTCATTGGCCAGATTCCAATCGAATTAGACTAGAAACTCGCCAAAAACGAACAAACCGAAGTTACAATGTAATCAAAAACCACTTTTCGTTGGCTCAATTTCAATCAAATTAGACTAGTAATTCGCCAAAAATGAACAAACCCTAAGTTATCATGAAATCAAATACCACTTTTCGTAGGCTCGATTCTAATCTAATTATACTAGAAATTCACCAAAAATGAACAAACCTGAAATTATCATGAAATCAAATACCAATTTTCATTGGCTAGATTCCAATCGAATTAGACTAGTAATTCACCAAAAATGAACAAAATCGAAGTTATAGGGAAATCAAAAACCACTTTTCGTTGGCTCGATTCCAATAAAATTCGACTAGCATTTCGAAAAAAACAAACAAACCCGAAGGTATGATGAAATAAAAAACCACCATTCGTTGGATCGATTCCAATTGAATTAGACAGCAATTCGCCAAAAATGAACAAATCCAAAGTTATCATGAAATCAAAACCCACCATCATTGGCCCGATTCCAATCGAATTAGACTGGCAATTTGTCAAAATTGAACAAACCCTAAATCATCATGAAATCAAAAACCACTTTTCATTGGATCGATTCCAATCAAATTAGACTAGCAATTCGCAAAAAACGAACGAACACGAAGTTATCATGAAATCAAATACCACTTTTCGTTGGGTCGATTCCAATCGAATTAGACTTGTAAATCGCTAAAAAAGAACAAACCCGAAGTTATCATGAAATCAAAAGCCACTTTTCGTTGGCTCGATTCCAATCGAATTAGACTAGAAATTAGACAAAAAATGAACAAACCAAAGTTACCATGAAATCAAAAGTCACTTTTCATTGGCTATATTCCGATCGAATTAGACTAGCAACTCGTAAAAAACGAACAATCCCGAAGTTTTCAAGAAATCTAAACCAACTTTTCATTGGGCCGATTCCAATCGAATTAGACTAGCAATTCGCAAAAAATGAACAAACCCGAAGTTATCACAACATCAAAAGCCACTTTTCATTGGGTCGATTCCAATCGAATTAGACCAGGAATTCGCCAAAAAATGAACAAACCCGAAGTTTTCATGAAATCAAAGCCGATTATCATTGGCCCGATTCCAATCAAATTTGACTAGCAATTCGCCAAAAACGAACAAACCCGAAGTCATCATGAGATTAAAAACCACTTTTCATCGGCCCGATTCCAATCGAAGTAGACTAGCAATTTGCCAAAAAATGAACAATCCCGAAGTTATCGTGAAATGAAAAACCTCCTTTCGTTGGCTCGATTCCAGTCAAATTAGACTAGCAATTTGCCAAAAACGAACAAATTCGAAGTTATCATGAAATCTAATACCACTTTTCATTTGCTGGATTCCAATCGAATTAGACTAACAATTCGCCAAAAATGAAAAAACTCGAAGTTATCATAAATCAAAAAGTCCCTTTTCATTTGCTCGATTCCAATCGAATTAGACTAGTAATTCGCCAAAAACGAACGAACCCGAAGTTATCATGAAATCAAAAGCTTCTTTTCATTGGCTCGATTCCAATCGAATTAGACTAGGAATTCGTCAAAAAATGAGCAAATCTGAAGCCATCATGAAATCAAAAACAACTTTTCGTTGGCTCGATTCCAATCAAATTAGATTAGCAGTTCGCCAAAGACGATCAAATTCGAAGTTATCATGAAATCAAAACCCACCATCATTGGCCCGATTCCAATCGAATTAGACTAGCAATTCGCCAAAAACGAACCAACTCAAAGTCATCATGAAATCAAAAACTACTTTTCGTTGGCTCGATTCCAATCAAATTAGACTAGTGATTTACCAAAAATGAACAAACTCGAAGTTATCATGAAGTCAAAAACCACTTTTTTTTCGCTTGATTCCAATCGAATTAGACTAGCAATTCGACAAAAACGAACAAACCCGAAGTTATCATGAAATCAAAAACCACTTTTCGTTGGCTCAATTCCGATCGAATTAGACTAGCAATTGGTCAAAAACGAACAAACCCGAAGTTATCATGAAATCAAATACTACTTTTCGTTAGGTCGATTCCAATCGAATTAGACTAGCAATTCGCCAGAAACGAACAAAGCCGAAGTTATCATGAAATCAAAAAGACACTTTTTATTGGCTAGATTCCAATCGAATTAGGCTGGCGATTCGCCAAAAATGAACAAACCCAAAATTATCATGAAATCAAAAACCACTATTCGTTGGATCGAGTCCAATCGAGTTAGACTGCAATTTGCCAAAAATGAACAAACCGAAATTATCATGAAATCAAAATCCACATTTCATTGGCTCAATTCCAATCGAATTAGACTAGTAATTCGCCAAAAACGAACAAGCCCGAAGTTATCATGAAATCAAAAACCACTTTTTGTTGGCTCAATTCCAACGAAATTAGATAGCTATTTACCATAAACGAACAAACCCGATGTTAACATGAAATCAAAAGCCACTTTTCATTGGCTCGATTCCAAACGAATTAAAGTAGCAAATCGCCAAAATCGAACAAACTCGAAGTCATCATTAAATCAAAAACTAGTTTTCGTTGCTCGATTCCAATCGAATTAGACCATGAATTCTCCAAAAATGATCAAACCCGAAGTTATCATGAAATCAAAAATCGCTATTCGTTGGATCGAGTCCAATCGAATTACACAGCAATTCTCCAAAAATGCACAAATCGAAGTTATCATGTTATCAAAATCCACTTTTCGTTGGCTCGATTCCAATCAAATTAGACTAGCGATTCACTAAAAATGAACAAACCCGAAGTTATCATGAAGTCAAAAACTACTTTTCGTTGGCTCGATTCCAGTCGAATTAGACTAGTAATTCGCCAAAAAAAAAACAAACCTGAAGTTATCATAAAATCAAAAACCACTTTTCGTTGGCTCAATTCCAACCAAATTAGACTAGTAATTCACTAAAACCGAACAAACCCGACGTTTTCATGAAATCGAAACCCACCATCGTTTGGCCGATTCCAATCGAATTAGACTAGCAATTCAGCAAAAATGAACAAACCCAAACTCATCATGAAATCAAAAACCACTTTTCATCGGGCAGATTCCAATCGAATAAGGCTAGCAATTCGCCAAAAAATGAATAATCCCGAAGTTATCGTGAGATCAAATACCACCTTTCATTGGGTCGATTCCAATCGAATTTGACTAGCTATTTACCATAAACGAACAAACCCGATGTTATCATGAAATCAAAAGCCACCTTTTATTGGCTCGATTCCAAACGAATTAAACTAGCAAATCGCCAAAATTGAACAAACCCGAAGTCATCATTAAATCAAAAACTAATTTTCGTTGTTCGATTCCAATCGAATTAGACTAGGAATTCTCCAAAAATGAACAAACCCGAAGTTATCATGAAATCAAAAACCGCTATTCGTTGGATCGAGTCCAATCGAATTAGACAGCAATTCTCCAAAAATGAACAAATCGAAGTCATCATGAAATCAAAATCCACTTTTCGTTGGCTCGATTCCAATCAAATTAGACTTGCGATTCGCCAAAAATGGTCAAAATGGTCAAACCACTTTTCGTTGGCTTGATTCCAATCAAATTAGATTAGTAATTCGCCAACAACGAACAAACCCGAAGTCATCATGAAATCAAAAACCACTTTTCGTTCGTTCGATTCCAATCAAATTAGACTAGCAATTCGCCAAAAATGAACAAATATGAAGTTATCATGAAATCAAAACCCACCATCATTGGCCCGATTCCAATCGAATTAGACTCGCAATTTGCCAAAAAGGAACAAACTCGAAGTCATCATGAAATCAAAAACTACTTTTTGTTGGCTCGATTCCAATCAAATTAGACTAGGGATTCGCCAAAAATGAACAAGCTGAAGTCATCATGAAATCAAAAACCACTTTTCGTTGGCTCGATTCCAATCCAATTAGACTAGCAATTCGCCAAAAATGAACAAATCCGAAGTTATCATGAAATCAAATACCACTTTTCATTGGCTAAATTCCAATCGAATTAGACTAGCAATTCGCCAAAAATGAACAAACCCGAAGTTATCATGAAATAAAAAGCCCATTTTCATTGGCTCGATTCCAATCGAATTAGAATAGCAATTCACTAAATCTGAACAAATCCAAAGTTATCATGAAATCAAATGCCCCTTTTCATTGGCTCGATTCCAATCGAATTAGACTAGGAATTCATCAAAAATGAACAAATCCAAAGTTATCATGAAATCAAAGACCACTTTTCGTCGGCTCGATTCCAATCGAATTAGACTAGCTTTTCGCAAAAAACGAACAAACCCCTAGTTATCATGAAATCAAAAGCTAATATTCGTTGGATCGATTCCAATAAAATTAGACAACAATTGGCCAAAAATGAACAAACTGAAGTTATCATGAATTCAAAATCCACTTTTGATTGGCTCGATTCCAATCGAATTAGACTAGCAATTCGCCAAAAATGAACAAACCCGAAGTTATCATGAAATCAAAAACCACTTTTAGTTTGGTCGATTCTGATCGAATTAAACTAGCGATTCGCTAAAAAGAACAAACCCAAAGTCTCCATGAAATCAAAAGCCACTTTTCCTTGGATAGATTCGAATCAAATTAGACTAGCAATTCGCCAAAAACGAAGACCTGAAGTTACCATGAAATCAAAGGCCACTTTTCATTGGCTAGATTCCAATCGAATTAGACTAGCAATTCGCCAAAAATAAACAATCCCGAACTTATTAAGAAATCTAAAACAACTTTTCCTTGGGTCGATTCCAATCGAATTAGACTACAAATTCACAATAAACGAACAAACCCGAAGTTATCACGAAATCAAAAGACCACTTTTCGTCGGCTCGATTCCAATCGAATTAGACTAGCAAGTCGCCAAAAACGAACAAACCGGAAGTTTTCATGAAATCAAAACCCGCTATCATTGGCCCAATTCCAATCGAATTTAACTAGCAATTCGCCAAAAACGAACAAACCAAAAGTCATCATGAAATTAAAACCCAATTTTCATCAGCCCGATTCCAATCGGATTAGATTAGCAGTTCGCCAAAAAATGAACAATCCCGAAAATATCTTGAAATCAAAAACCACCTTTCTTTGGCTTGATTCCAATCAAATTAGACTAGCAATTCGCCAAAAAAGAATAAATTCGAAGTTATCATGAAATCAAATACCACTTTTAATTGGCTAGATTCCAATCGAATTGGACTAGCAATTCACCAAAAACGAACAAACCCGAAGTTATTGTGAAATCAAAAGCCCCTTTTCATTGGCTCGATTCCAATCGAATTAGACTAGCAAATTCGCCTAAAACGAACGGACCTAAACTTATCATGAAATCAAAAGCTCCTTTTCATTGGCTCTGTTCCAATCGGATTAGACTAGAAATTCGTCAAAAACGAACAAATCCGAAGTCATCATGAAATCAAAAATCACTCTTCGTTGGATCGATTCAAATCAAATTAGACTAGTAATTCGTCAAAAATGAACAAATCCGAAGTTATCATGAAATTAAAACCCACCATCATTGGCCCGATTCCAATCGAATTAGACTAGGAATTCGCCAAAAATGAACAAACCCAAATTCATCATGAAACCAAAAACCACTTTTCATTGGCTCGATTACAACCAAATTAGACTAGCAATTCGCCAAAAATGAGCAAACTCAAAGTTATCATGAAATCAAAAATCAAATTTTGTTGGCTCATTCCAATCGAATTAGACTAGCAATTCGCCAAAAATGAACAAACCCGAAGTTATCATGAAATCAAATACCACTTTTTGTTGGGTCGATTCCAATTGAATTAGACTAGCAATTCGCCAAAAATGAACAAATCCGAAGTTATCATGAAATCGAAAGCCACTTTTCCTTGGCTAGATTCCAATCGAATTAGACTAGCAATTCACCAAAAATGAACAAACCAAAGTTGCCATGAAATCAAAAGCCACTTTTCATTGGCTAGATTCCAATCGAATTAGATAGCAATTCACCAAAAATGAACAAACTGAAGTTAACAAGAAATCAAAATCCACTTTTTGTTTGCTCGATTCCAATCGAATTAGACTAGTAATTCGCCAAAAATGAACAAAGTCAAAGTTATCAAGAAATCAAAAACCACATTTCATCGGCTCGATTCCAATCGAATTAGAATAGCAATTCGCCAAAAATGAACAAACTCGAGGTTATCATGAAATTAAAAACCACTTTTCGTTGGCTCGATTCCAATCAAATTAGACTAGAAATTCACCCAAAACGAACGAACCTGAAGTTTTCGTGATATCAAAACCCACCATAATTGGCCCGTTTCCAATTGAATTAGACTAGTAATTCACCAAAAACAAAGAATTATCATGAAATCAAATACCACTTTTCATTGGCTCGATTATAACCGAATTGACGAGCAATTCGTCAAAAACGAACAATCCCGAAGTTATCATGAAACAAAAAACCACTTTTCATTGGGTCAATTCCAATCGAATTAGACTAGCAATTCACCAAAAACAAACAAAGCCGAAGTTATCATGAAATCAAAAGCCACTTTTCATTGGCTAGATTCCAATCGACTTAGACTAGAAATTCACCAAAAATGAAAAAACCCGAAGTTTTCATGAAATCAAAACCCACTATCATTGGCCCGATTCCAATCGAATTTGACTAGCAATTCGCCAAAAACGAACAAACCCAAAGTCATCATGAAATTAAAAACCACTTTTCATTGGCTCGATTCCAATCGAATTAGACATGCAATTAACCAAAAATTGAACAATCCCAAAGTTATCGTGAAATCAAAAACCACCTTTCGTTGGCTTGATTCCAATCAAATTAGACTAGCAATTCGCCAAAAATGAACAAATCCGAAGTTATCATGAAATCAAATACCACTTTTCATTGGCTAGATTCCAATCGAATTAGACTAGCAATTCGTCAAAAACAAACAAAGCCGAAGTTATCATAAAATCAAAAGCCCCTTTTCATTGGCTCGATTCCAATCGAACTAGACTAACAATTCGCCAAAACCGAACGAACCCGAAGATATCATGAAATCGATAGCTCCTTTTCATTGGCTCAATTCCAATCGAATTAGAATAGGAATTCATCAAAAATGAAAAAATCCGAAGTAATCATGAAATCAAAATCACTTTTCGTTGGCTTGATTCCAATCAAATTAGACTAGCAATTCGCCAAAAATGAACAAATCCAAAGTTATCATGAAATCAAAACCCACCATCATTGGCCCGATTCCAATCGAATTAGACTCGCAATTCACCAAAAATGAACAAACCCGAAGTCGTCATGAAATCAAAAACCACTTTTCGTTTGCTCGATTCAAATCAAATTAGACTAGGAATTCGCCAAAATTGAACAAACCCAAAGTCATCATGAAATCAAAAATCACTTTTCGTTGGATCGATTCCAATCAAATTAGACTAGCAATTCGCCAAAAATGAACAAATCCGAAGTCATCATGAAATCAAAAACAACTTTTCGTTGGCTCGATTCCAATCAAATTAGACTAACAATTCGCCAAAAATGAACAAATCCAAAGTTATCATGAAATCAAAAACCGCATTTCATTGGCTCGATTACAATCGAATTAGAATAGCAATTCGCCAAAAACTAACAAACTCGAGGTTATCATAAAATCAAAAACCACTTTTCAGTGGCTATATTCCAATCGAATTAGACTAGCAATTCGCCATAAACGAACAAACCCGAAGTTATCATGAAATCAGAAGCCCCTTTTCATTGGCTCGATTCCAATGGAATTAGAATAGCAATTCGTTTAAAATGAACAAATCCGAAGTCATCATGAAATCAAAAACCACTTTTCGTTGGTTCGATTCCAATCAAATTAGACTAGCAATTCGTCAAAAACGAACAAATCCGAAGTTATCATGAAATCAAAACCCACCATCATTGGCCCGATTCCAATCGAATTAGACTCGCAAGTCACCAAAAATGAACAAACCCGAAGTCATCATGAAATCAAAAACCACTTTTCGTTGGCTCGATTCCAATCAAATTAGACTAGGAATTCGCCAAAATTGAACAAACCCGAAGTTATCATGAAATCAAAAACTACTTTTCGTTGGCTCTATTCCAGTCAAATTAGACTAGCAATTCGTCAAAAATGAACAAACCCGAAGTTATCATGAAATCAAAAACCACTTTTCGTTGCTCGATTATAATCGAATTAGACGAGCAATTTGCCAAAAACGAACAATCCCAAAGTTATCATGAAATCAAATACCACTTTTCATTGGCTTGATTATAATCGAATTAGACGAGCAATTCGACAAAAACGAACAATGCCAAAGTTATCATGAAACAAAAAATCACTTTTCATTGGCCAGATTCCAATCTACTTAGACTAGATATTCGCCAAAAATGAACAACCCGTAGTTATCATGAAATCAAAAGCCACATTTCATTGGCTAAATTCCAATCGAATTGGGCTAGCTATTCGTCAAAAACGAACTAGCCCGAAGTTATCTTAAAATCAAAAGCCACTATTGTAACACCCCAATTTTTTCTTTCCTTTACATTAAACACCAGAACGTTACGAAAACTCATTTTTCTTTAATTTAAAAATGCGAAACTATATAAAATTCTTCAATAAACAAATAATTGTAACGTTTGAATTAAAATTATTGAAAGCGTATCTAACCATAAACATAAACTCCTAAGTAATTCAAATAATGCGTTCTAACTTAAAATAAACAAATTGCTAAATTTAAAATGGTAAACTTATTTCTTTTTCTCTATTATTTATCCACTTGGCAGTCTGCATCACCAATTCTCCACTGTTCCAATCGACCCGAACTAATCTGTAAAATTAATGTAAGAGTGAGTATTAAAAATACCCAGTAAGATACGTGCAAATTTTCATGTACAATTACATAACAAATAAAATCTACACTTCATACCGCTCTTTTCTTATGGAGTATATCGGTGACCAAACGACACACCCATCTTAGATCCTCTTAAATCCCCGTAGGAATTTCATATCTCTTTCCCTAGAACCCGAAGGTCCACTAGCATTCCATGTATATTTAATCACACATAAGTGCATAAGGAAACTTAAAACACTTGCACATAAATGTATCTTACCTCGTTGAATCTACAGTATGTTGAAAATCGTTCCTCCGCTTTGAAAGTATGTGATTAAAATACTCGATGTATGAAATTCTATTTCTAATGCTGCTTTCTGTCTTCCATTTTCTCTCCTTTCTCTCTCTCTCTCTTTTATCTTTCTCTTTCTCTATTTCACGTGTGAATTTTTGGTGTGTTAAAATGTGGGATTCTAGCCTACTATTTATAGGTGTAGACTAGAGTAGAAGATAGGTCTTATCCTAACCAAAAGATTTTTACTTGATTTGTACTAGGCCTTTTTGTTGTTATCAAAAAGAAAATAGAGAGTTGGTTTGTTATCCAATGCATGCCAACGTGAAGAAATATGATAGCTAAATGAGACATCAACTTTTCAAACTCTAATATGATTACATCAAAGATATCTTCTATCATAAATTCTGAAAACGGCAGCTAGCTTTTGACTTTGCTTAATATATTCATTCTTCGTACACATACATGGCTGTTTTGAAAAATCATCTAAATTCAAATGAGTTTGAGACTATCTACAATACTATATTTGCAAGTAGAAAATTTATTTGCCATCACTTATCTATTATAATATAGTTTATCTTCCAAAATAAATGCTCCAAAATAATTAAAATTCTATCTTATTTTAATAAATATTATGTTTAAACAAAAGGTAGCCTAATTAGTCAGCACTGCCTAGAATATTTAATTAAAGGGAATTATATTAATTCTTAATTCTATTTAATCTTGTTTCATTATTCCATGACAGCTTTTTCCGTAAAATGCCTCAATCCAGTATAATCTACAGTTATTTTTCCCTTATCTAAACATCACGTGGAGTCTATCAACACATAAAGTTAAGTAATTAAATAATACTAAAATAATCAATCCCTAAAATCACGGAAACCTACCCTTCTTTTTCTCCAAAATCAAAGCAAATAATTATTAAAATAAACCCACTTCTTTTTATTCATAACCATTTCTATACGTACGCGCCATACAAAATCAAGACAATTCCATGTACACGTGTCAACATCACATCTTCCTTCCAAGTTTTAATTGAATTTGAAAACCAATTTCTTCAAATCGAAATTTCTTGGTGCTGGGTTATCCAAATCGACTATTTCTCGAGCCTAAAATTCATAATTAAATACTGGCTATCCAACGAGTATAATATTAATATACTTATATTTACTATATCAAAATTTAATTATTTGACTCAAAGTATAAGAATTTATAATATATTACCTCTTAGTCCCTCAACTTTTGAAATAATATAATATAGATATTAAATAAATTTTTATTAAAAAAATTTTTTTTTGGGAAGTTACTATCTCACCCCCTTAAAATAATTTCGTCCTCGAAATTACCTGCATTCGGATCCTCTGTTGTCTGTTCCTGGGTTAAAGCAAAAATTCGGGCATTTCCCTTCTTTTCTTGTTCATCATTCTTCTTCAAGGGATCTTCTTTGCAATTTTTGGAAATATACCCTGTTTTACCGCATCGATAGCACACATGCTTCCCAAACAAACATTCACCACTATGCATTTTATTGCACTTTGGACAGGGTGGAATGGCTTGTCCAAAACTTGATCCAAAGTTAATCTTTTTGTTCTGTCCCTCTCCCTTCCCTTTATTGGACCCATTCCACTTCCACTTTCCTGATAACTCGGCCCCTTGCTGTGGAATTTGATCCATTTCCAACCTATTTGAGATTGTTTGGACAGTTTGCAAAACGCGCCTATAGGTGGTGAATTGGTGGGATGCCATTATTCCACCAATCTCAGGACGCAATCCAAGTTCGAACCTCCTTGCTTTCTTTGCTTCAGTATCCACTAGGTGTGGTGCATATCTTGAGAGTTGTTCGAATTTTCTTTCATAGTCTTCAAGTTTCGTCTTTCCTTGTCTGAGTTGAAGGAATTCTGTCTCCTTGCGATCCCTCAGGGCTTGTGGGAAGTATTTTCCCATCATTTCCTCCTTAAATTGCGTCCAAGTCAGACGACGTTGTTGTGCTTCTGTTCTAGTGCGAGATGTTGACTCCCACCAATGGCCTGCCGCGTCAACCAACATAAATTCTGCACATAACACCTTTTGAGCATCAGTGCAAGATAGATGTTTGAAGATTCGCTCCATTCCTCTTATCCATTCTTCAGCTGCTAGTGGGTCTGCCTTGCCAACGAAGGTTGGGGGTTCGTAGCGACGGAGCTGTTCCACGATTGAGCTGGTGTTGTTAGCGTTTGCACTACGGGGGCCACCCTATGCTTGTTGCCTACCCAAATCTTGTACCGCCCTTAGCAAATCTCTGATGATCGTACCTTGATTTTGTTGTTGTCTCGACATTTTCTTAACACAAATAAAATTTTAATTTAGGGAAAAAAATTGGTAAAACACTTCTAATATTTTTGTAACGACGAAGAATTTAATATAATTTCCAAATCCTTAAATAAAAAAAAATTTGCTCTTCAAAAAATCAAATAAATAAATAAATAATCCAACTTTTCCTAAGCAAAAAAATAAAACTTATCCCTAATCTAGAATCTTCTTTTTATGCCGTCTCATCATCCGAAGTAATGCATGACTCGGGCTCGGAATCCATAACCAAATCAATGAAATTTTGTGGTTGGACTTCTTGCTCAGGGTCTTCTGGCTCTGGTTCGATCTCCTCCTCTGGGTCTTCCTCCGGCTCTGGCTCTGGCTCTGGCTCCGGCTCCGGTTCGGGTTCGAGCTCGAGCGCTGGTGCTTGTTGTCTATGGTTCCATAAAATTATGATATCTTCACAGTATCCTTTAAAATCAATCTTATCCCAATCTTCTTCCAAATATAAATCATAATCCATGTCCCTCACGAAATAAGCCACGTCTCTCCATTGAGGTCGCATAGTGCTTATAAGGTGATATATCGAAAGGATTGTCCCCTCATTATATCCAAATGACCTTGCTCGCTCCCACTTAGAAAGGAAATCTTCAACATGTTCAACAAAAATTTCTCTCCCATCTCACTTCATAATTTATGTAGTTCTCAATGGCCATTTCAGCACGCTGGAGGTACGTTGGGCTATTCCTAGTCATTCTAATCACATGAAAAACATAATTTTAATTATGCTTAACTTTGCATTATCAATATTATTATTATTATTATTATTATTATTATTATTATTATTATTATTATTATTTTATTCTCAGTGCATAAACTATACTCTAGCAAGATGTGGAAAAAAATGACAAAATTATGCGATGTGAACATGCTTATACATTTTATAACATGCAGCAATGTTTAAAAACATCTCATTACATTTCATACCTGGGTTCAATTGGAGAGTAGTCAAATGGTGAGCGTCATGTGCCAAGTATTCTTTATATCATTACGTATTTAAAAGTTTGCAATCACAACATAAAAAAAATACATTGATTTTATTTGTTTAAGAATTTTCTAAAATTGGAAGATAACTATGTAAGTTCATTATTTAGAATAAATTTTACACAAACCATTAACATTAAACAGATGTAGGAAAAAGAAAAACTATTTTTACATGAAAAGCATTGAACACTTCACGTTAACAACATACCATTTTCTTTATTATCACTGTTCACGGATGAACAGTTACTAAAATATATATATATATATATATATATATATTACTCACCTTAGACAGTTTAGGTCTTTTTGGCAAAGTCTTTCAATCTTGTAAATACGCAAATTAAAGAAACTCGAAACAATAAGTGGGAAAAAGAGATTTATTAAAATATGATTTTTTTTTTGAAAAAGTCTACAGGAAAGTAAAACTGTGCTCTGATACCATACAGTAACACCCCAATTTTTTCTTTCCATTACATTAAACACCGAAACGTTACGAAAACTCATTTTTCTTGAATTTAAAAATGCGGAACTATATAAATTTCTTCAATAAACAAATAATTGTAACGTTTGAATTAAAATTATTGAAAGCGTATCTAACCATAAACATAAACTCCTAAGTATTTCAAATAATGCGTTCTAAATTAAAATAAACAAATTGCTAAATTTAAAATGGCAAACTTATTTCTTTTTCTCTATTCTTTATCCACTTGGCAGTCCGCATCACCAATTCTCCACTGTTCCAATCGACCCGAACTAATCTGTAAAATTAATGTAAGAGTGAGTATTAAAAATACCCAGTAAGATACGTGCAAATTTCCATATACAATTACATAACAAATAAAATCTACACTTCATACCGCTCTTTTCTTATGGAGTATATCGGTGACCAAGCGACACACCCATCTTAGATCCTCTTAAATCCCCGTAGGAATTTCATATCTCTTTCCCTAGAACCTGAAGGTCCACTAGCATTCCATGTATATTTAATCGCACATAAGTGCATAAGGAAACTTAAAACGCTTGCACATAAATGTATCTTACCTCGTTGAATCTACAGTATGTTGAAAATCTTTCCTCCGCTTTGAAAGAATGTGATTAAAATACTCGATGTATGAAATTCTATTTCTAATGCTGCTTTCTGTCTTCCTTTTTCTCTCCTTTCACTCTCTCTCTCTCTCTCTTTTATCATTCTCTTTCTCTATTTCACGTGTGAATTTTTGGTGTGGTAAAATGTGGGATTCTAGCCTACTATTTATAGGTGTAGACTAGAGTAGAAGATAGGTCTTATCCTAACCAAAAGATTTTTACTTGATTTGTACTAGGCCTTTTTGTTGTTATCAAAAAGAAAATAGAGAGTTGGTTTGTTATCCAATGCATGCCAACGTGAAGAAATATGATAGCTAAATGAGACATCAACTTTTCAAACTCTAATATGATTACATCAAAGATATCTTCTATCATAAATTCTGAAATCGCCAGCTAGCTTTTGACTTTGCTTAATATATTCATTCTTCGTACACATACATGGCTGTTTTGAAAAATCATCTATATTCAAATGAGTTTGAGACTATCTACAATACTATATTTGCAAGTAGAAAATTTATTTGCCATCACTTATCTATTATAATATAGTTTATCTTCCAAAATAAATGCTCCAAAATAATTAAAATTCTATCTTATTTTAATAAATATTATGTTTAAACAAAAGGTAGCCTAATTAGTCAGCACTGCCTAGAATATTTAATTAAAAGGAATTATATTAATTCCTAATTCAATTTAATCTTGTTTCATTATTCCATGACGGCTTTTCCCGTAAAATGCCTCAATCCAGTATAATCTACAGTTATTTTTCCCTTATCTAAAGTCAACTCATAAAGTCAAGTAACTAAATAATACTAAAATAATCAATCCCTAAAATCACGGAAACCTACCCTTCTTTTTCTCCAAAATCAAAGCAAATAATTATTAAAATAAACCTACTTCTTTTTATTCATAACCATTTCTATACGTACGCACCATACAAAATCAAGACAATTCCATGTACACGTGTCAACATCACATCTTCCTTCCAAGTTTTAATTGAATTTGAAAACCAATTTCTTCAAATCGAAATTTCTTGGTGCTGGGTTATCCAAATCGACTATTTCTCGAGCCTAAAATTCATAATTAAATACTGGCTATCCAACGAGTATAATATTAATATACTTATATTACTCTATCGAAATTTAATTATTTGACTCAAAGTATAAGAATTTAAAATATATTACCTCTTAGTCCCTCAACTTTTGAAATAATATAATATAGATATTAAATAAATTTTTATCAAAAAAATTTTTTTTTTTTGGGATGTTACAACTATTCATTAGATCGAGTCCAATCGAGTTAGACAGCAATTTGCCAAAAAAGAGCAAACCGAAGTTATCATGAAATCAAAATCCTCTTTTTGTTGGCTCGATTCCAATCATATTAGACTAGCAATTTGCCAAAAATGAACAAATCCGAAGTTATCATGAAATCAAGTACCACTTTTCATTGGCTAGATTCCAATCGAATTAGACTAGCAATTCGCCAAAAATGAAAAAACCCGAAGTTACCATGAAATCAAAAACCACTATTCCTTGGATCGATTCCAATCGAATTAGACAGCAATTCGCTAAAAACGAACAAATCGAAGTCATCATGAAATCAAAATCCACTATTTTGGTTTGCTCGATTCCAATCGAATTAGACTAGTAATTCGCCAAAAATGAACAAAGCCGAAGTTATCAAGAAATCAAAAATCGCATTTCATTGGCTCGATTCCAATCGAATTAGAATAGCAATTCTCCAAAAATGAACAAACTCGAAGTTATCATGAAATCAAAAACCACTTTTCGTTGGCTCAATTCCAATCAAATTAGAATATCAATTCGCCAAAACCGAACAAACCCGAAGTCTTCGTGAAATCAAAACCCACCATAATTGGCCCGATTCCAATCGAATTAGACTAGCAATTCGCCAAAACGAACAAACCCGAAGTTATGATGAAATCAAATACCACTTTTCTTTGGCTCTATTATAATCGAAGTAGACGAGCAATTTGCCAAAAATGAACAATCCCGAAGTTATCATGAAACAAAAAAACCACTTTTCATTGGGTCGATTCCAATCTACTTAAACTAGCGATTCGCCAAAAACGAACAAACCCGAAGTTATCATGAAATCAAAAGCCACTTTTCATTGGCTAGATTCCAATCGAGTTAGACTCGAAATTTGTCAAAAACGAACAACACGAAGTTATCATGAAATCAAAAGCCACTTTTCATTGGCTAGATTCCAATCGAATTAGACTAGCAATTCGCCGAAAACGAACAAACCCGAAGTTAACATGAAATAAAAAACAACTATTCGTTGGACCGAGTCCAATCGAATTAGATAGCAATTCGTCAAAAATGAACAAACCGAAGTTATCATGAAATCAAAATCCACTTTTCGTTGGCTCGATTCCAATCAAATTAGACTAGCAATTCGCCAAAAATGAACAAATCCGAAGTTATCTTGAAATCAAATACCACTTTTCATTGGCTAGATTCCAATCGAATTAGACTAGTGATTTGCCAAAAACGAACAAACCCGAAGTTATCATGAAATCAAAAGCCCGTTTTCATTGGCTCGATTCCAATCGAATTAGACTAGCAATTCGCTAAAAATGAAGAAACCCGAAGTTATCATGAAGTGAAAAGCCCCTTTTCATTGGCTTGATTCCAATCGAATTAGACTAGCGATTCGCCAAAAACGATCAAACCCGAAGTTATCATGAAATCAAAAACCACTATTCCTTGGATCGATTCCAATCGAAATAGACAGCAACTCGCCAAAAATGAACAAACCGAAGTTATCATGAAATCAAAATCCACTATTTTTGTTTGCTCGATTCCAATTGAATTAGACTAGTAATTCACCAAAAATGAACAAAGCCGGAGTTATCAAGAAATCAAAAACCGCATTTCATTGGCTCGATTCCAAACGAATTAGAATAGCAATTCTCCAAAAATGAACAAACTCGAAGTTATCATGAAATCAAAAACCACTTTTCGTTGGCTCGATTCCAATCAAATTAGAATAGTAATTCGCAAAAAACGAACAGAACCGAAGTTTTCGTCAAATCAAAACCCACCATAATTGGCTCGATTCCAATTGTATTAGACTAGCAATTCGCCAAAAATGAACAAACCCAAAGTTATGATGAAATCAAATACCACTTTCCATTGGCTCGATTATGATCGAAGTAGAAGAGCAATTCGCCAAAAATGAACAATCCCGAAGTTATCATGAAGTAAAAATCCACTTTTCATTGGGTCAATTCCAATCGAATTAAACAAGCAATTCGCCAAAAATGAACAAACCTGAAGTTATCATGAAATCAAAAGTCACTTTTCATTGACTAGATTCCAATCGAGTTAGACTAGAAATTCGTCAAAAACGAACAACCCGAAGTTATCATGAAATCAAAAGCCACTTTTCATTGGCTAGATTCCAATCGAATTAGACTAGTAATTCGTCGAAAATGAACAAACCCGAAGTTATCATGAAATAAAAAACCATTATTCGTTGGATCGAGTCCAATCGAATTAGACGGCAATTCGCTAAAAATGAACAAACCGAAGTTATCATGAAGTCAAAATCCACTTTTCGTTGGCTCGATTCCAATCAAATTAGACTAGCAATTCGCCAAAAATGAACAAATCCGAAGTTATCTTGAAATCAAATACCACTTTTCATTGGCTAGATTCCAATCGAATTAGACTAGTAATTTGCCAAAAACGAACAAACCCGAAGTTATCATGAAATGAAAAGCCCATTTTCATTGGCTCGATTCCAATCGAATTAGACAAGCAATTCGCTAAAAACGAGCAAACCCGAAGTTATCATGAAGTGAAAAGCCCCTTTTCATTGGCTCGATTCCAATCGAATTAGACTAGCGATTCTCCAAAAATGAACAAACACGAAGTTATCATGAAATCAAAAGCCCCTTTTCATTGGCTCGATTCCAATCGAATTAGACTAGCAATTCATTTAAAACGAACAAATCCGAAGTCATCATGAAATCAAAAACCACTTTTCGTTGGTTCGATTCCAATCAAATGAGACTAGCAATTCGCCAAAAATGAACAAATCCGAAGTTATCATGAAATCAAAACCCACCGTCATTGGCCTGATTCCAATCGAATTAGACTCGCAATTCACCAAAAATGAACAAACCCGAAGTCATCATGAAATCAAAAATCAATTTTCGTTGGCTCGATTCCAATCAAATTAGACTAGGAATTCGCCAAAAATGAACAAACCCGAAGTTATCATGAAATCAAAAACCACTTTTTGTTGGCTCTATTCCAATCCAATTAGACTAGCAATTCGCTAAAAATGAACAAACCCAAAGTTATCATGAAATCAAAAACCACTTTTCGTTGCTCGATTCAAATCGAATTAGACTAGCAATTCGCCAAAAACGAACAAACCCGAAGTTATCATGAAATCAAAAACCACTATTCCTTGGATCGATTCCAATAGAATTAGATAGCAATTCCCTAAAAACAAACAAACCGAAGTTATCATGAAACAAAATCCACTATTTTTGTTTGCTCGATTTTAATCGAATTAGACTAGTAATTCGCCAAAATTGAACAAAGCTGAAGTTATCAAGAAATCAAAAACTGCATTTCATTGGCTTGATTCCAATCGAATTAGAATGGCAATTCCCAAAAAATGAACAAACTCGAAGTTATCATGAAATAAAAAACCACTTTTCTTTGGCTCGATTCCAATCAAATTAGAATAGCAATTCGCCAAAACCGAACAAACCCGAATTTTTCGTGAAATCAAAACCCACCATAATTGGCCTGATTCCAATCAAATTAGACTAGAAATTTGCCAAAAACGAACAAACCCAAAGTTTTTGTGAAATCAAAACGCACCATAACTGGCCCGATTCAAATCGAATTAGACTAGAAATTCGTCAAAAACGAACAAACCCGAAGTTATCATGAAATTAAATACCACTTTTCATTGGCTCGATTATAACCGAATTAGACAAGCAATGCGCCAAAAACGAACTATCTTGAAGTTATCATGAAACAAAAAACGACTTTTCATTGGGTCGATTCCAATCGAATTAGACTAGCAATTCGTCAAAAATGAACAAACCCGAAGTTATCATCAAATCAAAAGCCACTTTTCACTGGCTAGATTCCAATCGACTTAGACTAGAAATCCGCCAAAAACAAACAACCCGAAGTTATCATGAAATCAAAAGCCACTTTTCATTGGCTAGATTCCAATCGAATTAGACTAGCAATTCGTCAAAAATGAACAAATCCGAAGTCATCATGAAATCAAAAAAGCACAATTCGTTGGATCGAGTCCAAACGAATTAGACAGCAATTCACCAAAAATGAACAAATCGAAGTTATCATGAAATCAAAAGCCCATTTTCATTGCCTCGATTCCAATAGAATTAGACTAGCAATTCGCTAAAAACGAACAAATTCGAAGTTATCATAAAATTAGAAGCCCCTTTTCGTTGGATCGATTCCAATCGAATTAGACTAGGAATTCATAAAAAATGAACAAATCCAAGGTTATCATGACATCAAAAACCACTTTTCTTTGGCTCCATTCCAATCGAATTAGACTAGCAATTCGCAAAAAAGAACAAACCCAAAATTATCATGAAATCAAAAGCCACTTTTCATTGGCTAGATTCGATTCGAGTAAACGAACAACCCGAAGTTACCATGAAATCAAAAGCCACTTTTCATTGGCTAGATTCAAATCGAACTAGACGAGCAATTCGCCAAAAATGAACAATCTCGAAGTTGTCATGAAATCTAAAACAACTTTTCATTGGGTCGATTCCAATCGAATTAGACTGGCAATTCGCCAAAAACGAACAAACCCGAAGTTATCATGAAATCAAAAGCCACTTTTCATTGGCTCTATTCCAATCGAATTAGACGAGCAATTCGCCAAAAAAAACAAACCCGAAGTTTACATGAAATTAAAACCCATTATCATTGGCCCGATTCCAATTGAATTTAACTAGCGATTCGCCAAAAATGAACAAACCTGAAGTCTTCATGAAATTAAAAACCACTTTTCAACGGCCCGATTCCAATCAAATTAGACTAGCAATTCACCAAAAAATGAACAATCCCGAAGTTATCTTGAAATCAAAAACTACCTTTCGCTGGCTCGAGTCCAATCAAATTAGACTAGCAATTCGCCAAAAAAGAACAAATTCCAAGTTATCATGAAATCAAATACAATTTTTAATTGGCTAGATTCCGATCGAATTAGACTAGCAATTCGCCAAAAACAAACAAACTCGAAGTTATGATGAAATCAAAAGCCCCTTTTCACTGGCTCGATTCTAATCAAATTAGACTAGCAATCCGCCAAAAACGAACCAACCCGAAGTTATCATGAAATCAAAAGCTCCTTTTCATTGGCTCGATTCCATTCGGATTTGACTTGGAATTCCCCAAAAACGAACAAACCCGAAGTCATCATGAAATCAAAAACCACTTTTCATTGGCTTGATTCCAATCAAATTAGACTAGCAATTTGCCAAAAATGAACAAATCCGAAGTTATCATGAAATCAAAATCCACCATCATTGGCCCGATTCTTATCGAATTAGACTCGCAATTCGCCAAAAACGAACAAACACGAAGTCATCATGAAATCAAATACCACTTTTCGTCGGCTCGATTCCAATCAAATTAGACTAGCAATTCGCCAAAAACTAAACAAACCCGAAGTTATCATGAAATCAAAAACCACATTTCGTTGGCTCGATTCCAATCGAATTAGACTAGCAATTCGCCCAAAATGAACAAAGCCGAAGTTATCATGAAATCAAAAAACACATTTCATTGGCTCGATTCTTATCGAATTAGACTAGCAATTCTCCAAAAACAAACAAACCCGAAGTTACCATGAAATCAAATACCACTTTTCGTTGGGTCGATTCCAATCTAATTAGACTAGCAATACGCCAAAAATGAGTAAACCCGAAGTTATCATGAAATCAAAAGCCACTTTTCATTAGTTTGATTCCAATCAAATTAGACTAGCAATTCGCCAAAAATGAACAACCCGAAGTTACCTTGAAATCAAAAGCCACTTTTCATTGGCTTGATTCCAATCGACTAGGACAAGAAATTCGCCCAAACCGAACAAATCGAAGTTATCATGAAACCGAAATCCACTTTTCATTGGCTCGATTCCAATCGAATTAGACTAGGAATTCGCCAAAAATGAACAAACCCAAAGTTATCATGAAATCGAAAACCACTTTTCGTTGGCTCGATTCCAATCCAATTGGACAACAATTTGCCAAAAACGAACAAACCTGAAGTTATCATGAAATCCAAAACCACTTTTCGTTGCTCGATTCCAATCGAATTAGACTAGGAATTCGCCAAAATGAACAAATCCGAAGTTGTCATGAAATCAAAAATCGCTATTCGTTGGATCGATTCCAATCGAATTAGATAGGAATTCACCAAAAGCGAACAAACCGAAGTTATCATGAAATCAAAATCAACTTTTTGTTTGCTCGATTCCAATCGAATTGGACTAGTAATTCGCCAAAAATGAACAAAGCCGAAGTTATCAAGAAATCAAAAACCTCATTTCATTGGCTCGATTCCAATCGAATTAGAATAGTAATTCGCCAAAAATGAACAACCTCGAAGTTATCATGAAATCAAAAATCACTTTTCGTTGGCTCGATTCCAATCAAATTAGACTAGAAATTCTCCAAAAATGAATAAACCCGAAGTTTTCGTGAAATCAAAACCCACCATAATTGGCCCGATTCCAATCGAATTAGACAAGCAATTCGCTAAAAATGAACAAACCCGAAGTTATCATGAAATCAAATACAACTTTTCATTGGCTCGATTATAACCGAATTAGATGAGCAATTTGCCAAAAATGAACAATCCCGAAGTGATAATGAAACAAAAAATTACTTTTCATTGGGTCGATTCCAATCGAATTAGACTAGCAATTCGCCAAAAAGGAACAAGCCCGAAGTTAACATGAAATCAAAAGCCACTTTTCATTGGCTCGATTCCAATCGACTTGGACAAGAAATTCGCCAAAAATGAACAAATCGAAGTTATCATGAAATCAAAATCCACTTTTCTTTGGCTCGATTCCAATCGAATTAGACCAGGAATTCGCCAAAAATGAACAAACTCGAAGTTATCATGAAATCAAAAACCACTTTTCGTTGCTCGATTCCAATCCAATTGGACAGCAATTCGTCAAAAATGAACAAACCTGAAGTTATCATGAAATCGAAAACCACTTTTCGTTGGTCGATTCCAATCGAATTCGACTAGGAATTCGCCAAAAACGAACAAATCCGAAGTTGTCATGAAATCGAAAACCACTTTTCGTTGATCGATTCCAATCGAATTAGATAGGAATTCGCCAAAAGCGAACAAACCGAAGTTATAATGAAATCAAAAACCGCTATTCGTTGGATCGATTCCAATCGAATTAGATAGGAATTCACCAAAAGCGAACAAACCGAAGTTATAATGAAATCAAAATCAACTTTTTGTTTGCTCGATTCTAATCGAATTAGACTAGTAATTTGCCAAAAATGAACAAAGCCGAAGTTATCAAGAAATCAAAAATTGCATTTCATTGGCTCGATTCCAATCGAATTAGAATAGCAATTCACCAAAAATGAACAACCTCGAAGTTATCATGAAATCAAAAATCACTTTTCGTTGGCTCAATTCCAATCAAATTAGACTAGAAATTCCCCAAAAACGAACAAATTCGAAGTATACGTGAAATTAAAACCCACCATAATTGGCCCAATTCCAATCGAATTAGACTAGCAATTCGCTAAAAATGAACGAATCCGAAGTTATCATGAAATCAAATACAACTTTTCATTGGCTCGATTATAACCAAATTAGACGAGCAATTCGCCAAAAACGAACAATCCCGAAGTGATCATGAAACAAAATATGACTTTTCATTGGGTCGATTCCAATCGAATTAGACTAGCAATTCGCCAAAAAGGAACAAACCCGAAGTTATCATGAAATCAAAAGCCACTTTTCATTGGCTTGATTCCAATCGACTTGGACAAGAAATTCGCCCAAAACGAACAAACCGAAGTTATCATGAAATCGAAATCCACTTTTCATTGGCTCGATTCGAATTGAATTAGACTAGTAATTCGCCAAAAATGAACAAACCCGAAGTTATCATGAAATCAAAAACCACTTTTTGTTGGCTCGATTCCAATCCAATTGGACAGCAATTCGCCAAAAATGAACAAATCCGAAGTTATCATGAAATAAAAAACAACTTTTCGTTGCTCGATTCCAATCGAATTAGACTAGGAATTCGCCAAAATGAACAAATCCGAAGTTGTCATGAAATTAAAAATCGCTATTCGTTGGATCGATTCCAATCGAATTAGATAGGAATTCACCAAAAGCGAACAAACCGAAGTTATCATGAAATCAAAATCAACTTTTTGTTTGCTCGATTCCAATCGAATTGGACTAGTAATTCGCCAAAAATGAACAAAGCCGAAGTTATCAAGAAATCAAAAACCTCATTTCATTGGCTCGATTCCAATCGAATTAGAATAGTAATTCGCCAAAAATGAACAACCTCGAAGTTATCATGAAATCAAAAATCACTTTTCGTTGGCTCGATTCCAATCAAATTAGACTAGAAATTCTCCAAAAATGAATAAACCCGAAGTTTTCGTGAAATCAAAACCCACCATAATTGGCCCGATTCCAATCGAATTAGACAAGCAATTCGCTAAAAATGAACAAACCCGAAGTTATCATGAAATCAAATACAACTTTTCATTGGCTCGATTATAACCGAATTAGATGAGCAATTCGCCAAAAATGAACAATCCCGAAGTGATAATGAAACAAAAAATTACTTTTCATTGGGTCGATTCCAATCGAATTGGACTAGCAATTCGCCAAAAAGGAACAAACCCAAAGTTATCATGAAATCAAAAGCCACTTTTCATTGGCTCGATTCCGATCGACTTGGACTAGAAATTCGCCAAAAATGAACAACTCGAAGTTACCATGAAATCAAATCGAATTAGACGAGCAATTCGTCGAAAATGAACAAACCCGAAGTTATCGTGAAATCAAAAACCACTATTCGTTGGATTGAGTCCAATCGAATTAGACAGCAATTCGCCAAAAATGAACAAACCGAAGTTATCATGAAATCAAAATCCACTTTTCGTTGGCTCGATTCCAATCGAATCAGACAAGCAATTCGCCAAAAATGAACAAACCGAAGTTATCATGAAATCAAAATCCACTTTTCGTTGGCTCGATTCCAATCAAATTAGACTAGTAATTCGCTAAAAATGAACAAATTCGAAGTTATCATGAAATCAAATACCACTTTTCATTGGCTAGATTCCAATCGAATCAGACAAGCAATTCGCCAAAAACAAACAAACCCCGAAGTTATCATGAAATCAAAAGCCCATTTTCATTGGCTCGATTCCAATCGAATTAGACTAGCAATTCGCTAAAAACGAACAAATCTGAAGTTATCATGAAATCAAAAACTCCTTTTTTGTTGGCTCTATTCCAATCGAATTAGACTAGGAATTCATCAAAAACGAACAAATCCGAAGTTATCATGAAATCAAAAACCACTTTTCGTTGGCTCAATTCCAATCGAATTAGACTAGTAATTCGTCAAAAATGAACAAACCCGAAGTATCATGAAATCAAAAACCACTTTTCGTAGGCTCGATTCCCATCAAATTAGACTTGCAATTCGCCAAAAACGAACAAGCCCAAAGTTATTATGAAATCAAATATCACTTTTCGTTGGGTCGATTCCAATCGAATTAGACTAGCAATTTGCCAAAATTGAACAAACCCGAAGTTATCATGAAATCAAAAGCCACTTTTCATTGGCTAGATTCCAATCGAATTAGACTAGCAATTCGCCGAAAACAAACGAACTTGAAGTTATAATGAAATTGAAAGCTCTTTTTCATTGGCTAGATTCCAATCGAATTAGACTAGCAATTCGCCAAAAACGAACGAACCCGAAGTTATCATGAAATCAAAAGCCCCTTTTCATTGGCTCGATTCCAATCGAATTAGACTAGCAATTCGCCGAAAACAAACGAACTTGAAGTTATAATGAAATTGAAAGCTCTTTTTCATTGGCTAGATTCCAATCGAATTAGAATAGGAATTCGTAAAAAACGAACAATTCCGAAGTCACCATGAAATCAAAAACCACTTTTCGTTGGCTCGATTCCAATCGAATCAGACTAGCAATTCGCCAAAAACGAACAAACCTGAAGTTATCATGAAATCAAATACCACTTTTCGTTGGGTCGATTCCAATCGAATTAGACTAGCAATTTGCCAAAACTGAACAAACCCGAAGTTATCATGAAATCAAAAGCCACTTTTCATTGGCTAGATTCCAATCGAATTAGACTAGCAATTCGCCAAAAACGAACGAACCCGAAGCTATCACGTAATCAAAAGCCCCATTTCATTGGCTCGATTCCAATCGAATTAGACTAGCAATTCGCCAAAAAGAAACAAACCTGAAGTTATCATGAAATTGAGAGCTCTTTTTCATTGGCTAGATTCCAATCGAATTAGAATTGGAATTCGTCAAAAACGAACAATTCCGAAGTCATCATGAAATCAAAAACCACTTTTCGTTGGCTCGATTCCAATCGAATTAGACTTGTAATTCGCCAAAAATGAACAAACTCGAAGTTATCATGAAATCAAAAACCACTTTTCGTTGGCTCGATTCCAATCAAATTAGACTTGCAATTCGCCAAAAACGAAAAAGCTCGAAGTTATTATGAAATCAAATATCACTTTTCGTTGGGTCGATTCCAATCGAATTAGACTTGCAATTTTATCAAAACTGAACAAACCCGTAGTTATCATGAAATCAAAAGCCACTTTTCATTGGCTAGATTCCAATCGAATTAGATTAGCAATGGGCCAAAAACGAACAAACCCGAAGTTATCACGAAATCAAAAGTCCCTTCTCATTGGCTCGATTCCAATCGAATTAAACTAGCAATTCACCAAAAATGAACGAAACCGAAGTTATCATGAAATCAAAAGCTCCTTTTCGTTGGCTAGATTCTAATCGAATTAGAATAGCAATTTGCCAAAATCGAACAAACCCGAAATCATCATTAAATTAAAAACCACTTTTCGTTGCTCGATTCCAATCGAATTAGACTAGCAATTCGTCAAAAATGAACTAACCCGAAGTTATCATGAAATCAAAAACTGCTATTCATTGGATCGGGTCCAATCGAATTAGACAGCAACTCTCCAAAAATGAACAAATCGAAGTTATCATGACATCAAAATTCACTTTTCGTTGGCTCGGTTCCAATCAAATAAGACTAGCAATTCGTTAAAAACGAACAAATCCGAAGTTATCATGAAATCTAAACCCACCATCATTGGCCCGATTCCAATCGAATTAGACTAGCAATTTGCCAAAATCGATCAAACCCGAAGTCATCATGAAATCAAAAACCACTTTTCGTTGGCTTGATTCCAATCGAATTGAACTAGCAATTAGCCAAAAATGAACAAACACGAAGTTATCAAGAAATCAAAAACCACTTTTCGTTGGCTCGATTCTAGTTGAATTAGACTAGGAATTCGCCAAAAATGAACAAACCTGAAGTTATCATGAAATCAAAAACCACTTTTCGTTGGCTCTATTCAAATCGAATTAGACTAGCAATTCGCCAAAAATGAACAAACCCGAAGTTATCATGAAATCAAATACCACTTTTCGTTGGGTCGATTCCAATCGAAGTAGACTAGCAATTCGCCAAAAATGAACAAACCCGAAGTTATCATGAAATCAAAAGCCACTTTTCATTGGCTAGATTCCATTCGAATTAGACTAGCAATTCGCCAAAAATGAACGAACCCGAAGTTATCATGAAATCAAAAGCCCCTTTTCATTGGCTCGATTCCAATCGAATTAGACTAGCAATTCGCCAAAAACGAACAAATCGAAGTCAACATGAAATCAAAATCCACTTGTCGTTGGCTCGATTCCAATCGAATTAGACTTGTAATTCGCCAAAAATGAACAAACCCGAAGTTATCATGAAATCAAAAACTACTTTTCGTTGGCTCGATTCCACCTAAATTAGACTAGTAATTCGCCAAAAACGAACAAAGCTGAAGATTTCATGAAATCAAAACCCACCATCGTTGGCTCGATTCCAATCGAATTAGACGAGGAATTCACCAAAAAATGAACAAACCCAAACTCATCATGAAATCAAAAACCACTTTTCATCGGCCCGATTCCAATCGAACTAGACTAGCAATTCGTCAAAAAACGAACAACCCCGAAGCTATCATGAAATCAAAAACCACCCTTCATTAGTCGATTCCAATCGAATTAGACAAGCTATTTGCCAAAAGTGAACAAACCGAAAGTTATCATGAAATCAAAAGCCACTTTTCATTGGCTCGATTCCAATCGAATTAAACTAGCAATTCGCCAAAATCGAACAAACCCGAAATCATCATTAAATTAAAAACCACTTTTCGTTGCTCGATTCCAATCGAATTAGACTAGCAATTCGTCAAAAATGAACTAACCCGAAGTTATCATGAAATCAAAAACTGCTATTCATTGGATCGGGTCCAATCGAATTAGACAGCAACTCTCCAAAAATGAACAAATCAAAGTTATCATGACATCAAAATTCAATTTTCGTTGGCTCGGTTCCAATCAAATAAGACTAGCAATTCGTTAAAAACGAACAAATCCGAAGTTATCATGAAATCTAAACCCACCATCATTGGCCCGATTCCAATCGAATTAGACTAACAATTTGCCAAAAACGATCAAACCCGAACTGATCATGAAATCAAAAACCACTTTTCGTTGGCTTGATTCCAATCGAATTGAACTAGCAATTAGCCAAAAATGAACAAACACGAAGTTATCAAGAAATCAAAAACCACTTTTCGTTGGCTCGATTCCAGTTGAATTAGACTAGGAATTCGCCAAAAATGAACAAACCTGAAGTTATCATGAAATCAAAAATCACTTTTCGTTGCCTCTATTCCAATCGAATTACACTAGCAATTCGTCAAAAATGAACAAACCCGAAGTTATCATGAAATCAAATACCACTTTTCGTTGGGTCGATTCCAATCGAAGTAGACTAGCAATTCGCCAAAAATGAACAAACCCGAAGTTATCATGAAATCAAGAGCCACTTTTCATTGGCTAGATTCCAATCGAATTAGACTAGCAATTCGCTAAAAATGAAGAAACCCGAAGTTATCATGAAATCAAAAACCACTATTCGTTGGATCGAGTCCAATCGAGTTAGATTGCAATTTGCCAAAAACGAACAAATCGAAGTCATCATGAAATCAAAATCCACTTGTCGTTCGCTCGATTCCAATCGAATTAGATTGCAATTTGCCAAAAACGAACAAATCGAAGTCATCATGAAATCAAAATCCACTTGTCGTTCGCTCGATTCCAATCGAATTAGACTAGTAATTCGCTAAAAATGAACAAACCCGAAGTTATCATGAAATCAAAAACTACTTTTCGTTGGCTCGATTCCACCTAAATTAGACTAGTAATTCGCCAAAAACGAACAAACTTGAAGTTTTCATGAAATAAAAACCCATCATCGTTGGCCCGATTCCAAAAGAATTAGACTAGGAATTCACCAAAAAATGAACAAACCCAAACTCATCATGAAATCAAAAATCACTTTTCATCGGCCCGATTCCAATCGAACTAGACTAGTAATTCGCCAAAAAAGAACAATCCCGAAGTTATCATGAAATCAAAAATCACCTTTCATTGGGTCGATTCCAATTGAATTAGACAAGCTATTTGCCAAAAGCGAACAAACCAGAAGTTATCATGAAATCAAAAGCCACTTTTCATTGGCTCGATTCCAATTGAATTAAACTAGCAATTTGCCAAAATCGAACAAACCCAAAGTCATCATTAAATCAAAAACCACTTTTCGTTGCTCGATTCCAATCGAATTAGACTAGCAATTCGCCAAAAATGAACAAATCCGAAGTTATCAGAAAATCAAAAACTGCTATTTGTTGGATCGAGTCCAATCGAATTAGACCGTAACTTGCGAAAAATGAACAAACCGAAGTTATCATGAAATTAAAATACACTTTTTGTTGGCTTGATTCCAATCTAATCGGACTAGCAATTCGCCAAAAACGATCAAACTCGAAATTATCATGAAATCAAATATCACTTTTCATTGCCTAGATTCCAATCGAATTAGACTAGCAATTCACCAAAAACGAACAAACCCGAAGTTATCATGAAATCGAAAACCACTTTTCATTGGCTCGATTCCAATCAAATTAGACTACCATTTCGCCAAAAATGAACAAACCCGAAGTTATGATGAAATAAAAAACCACTAGTCGTTGGATCGATTCCAATCGAATTAGACGGCAATTCGCCAAAAAAGAACAAACCGAAGTTATCATGAAATCAAAATCCACTTTTCGTTGGCTCGATTCCAATCGAATTAGACTAGGAATTTGCCAAAAAGGAACAAACCCGAAGTTATCATGAAATAAAAAACCACTTTTGGTTGGCGCGATTACAATCCAATCCGACTAGCAATTCGCCAAAAACGAACAAACCTGAAGTTATCATGAAATCAAAAACAATTTTTCGATGCTCGATTCCAATCGAATTAGACTAGCTATTCGCCAAAAATGAACAAACGCGAAGTTATCATGAAATCAAAAACCACTATTCCTTGGATCGATTCCAATTGACTTAGACAGCAATTCGCCAAAAAAAAAAACAAACCGAAGTTAACATGAATTCAAAATCCACTATTTTTGTTAGCTCGATTCCAATCCAATCAGACTAGCAATTCGCCAAAAACGAACAAACCCGAAGTTATCATGAAATCAAAAACAACTTTTCGATGCTCGATTCCAGTCGAATTAGACTAGCTATTCGCCAAAAATGAACAAACGCGAAGTTATCATGAAATCAAAACCCACTATTCCTTGGATCGATTCCAATCGAATTAGGCAGCAATTCGCCAAAAAAAACAAACCGAAGTTAACATGAAATCAAAATCCACTAGTAATTCGCCAAAAATGAACGAAGCCGAAGTTATCAAGAAATCAAAAACTGCATTTCATTAACTCGATTCCAATCGAATTAGAACAGCAATCCGCCAAAAATGAACAAACTCAAAGTTATCATGCAATCAAAAACTACTTTTCGTTGCCTCGATTCCAATCAAATTAGACTAGCAAATCGCAAAAAATGAACAAAACCGAAGTTTTCGTAAAATCAAAACACACCATAATTGGCCCGATTCCAATCGAATTAGAATAGCAATTCGCCAAAAATGAACAAACCCGAAGTTATCATGAAATCAAATGCCACTTTTCATTGGCTCGATTATAATCGAATTAGACAAGCAATTCGCCAAAAATGAACAATCCCGAAGTTAACATGAATCAAAAAATGACTTTTCATTGGGTCGATTCCAATCGAATTAGACTAGCAATTCGCCAAAAATGAACAAACCCGAAGTTATATTGAAATCAAAAGCCACTTTTCAATAGCTAGATTTCAATCGACTTAGACTAGAAATTCGCCAAAAACGAACAACCCGAAGTTATCATGAAATCAAAAGCCACTTTTCATTTGCTAGATTGCCATCGAATTAGACTAGCAATTCACCGAAAACGAACAAACCCGAAGTTATGATGAAATCAAAAACCACTATTCGTTGGATCGAGTCCAATCAGATTAGACAGCAATTCGTCAAAAATGAACAAACCGAAGTTATCGTGAAATCAAAATCCACTTTTCGTTGGCTCAATTCCAACCAAATTAGACTAGTAAGTCGCCAAAAATGAACAAACCCGGAGTTTTCATGAAATCAAAACCCACCATCATTTGCCCAATTCCAATCGAATTAGACTAGAAATTCGCTAAAAATGAACAAATCCGAACTCATCATGAAATCAAAAACCACTTTTCATCAGCCGAACTCCAATCGAATTCGAATACCAATTAGCTAAAAAATGAACAATCCCGATGTTATCATGAAATCAAAAACCACCTTTCGTTAGGTCGATTCCAATCGAATTAGACTAGCTATTTGCCAAAAATGATCAAACCCGAAGTTATCATTAAATCAAAAGCCACTTTTCATTAGCTCGATTCCAATCGAATTGAACTAGCAATTCGCCAAAATTGAACAAACCCGAAGTCATCGTCAAATCAAAAACCACTTTTTGTTGCTCGATTCCAATCGAATTAGACTAGCAATTTGCCAAAAAATGAACAAACCCGAAGTTATCATGAAATCAAAAGTCCCTTTTCCCTGGCTCGATTCCAATCGAATTAGACTAGTAATTCGCCAAAATCGAACAAATCCGAAGTCATCGTGAAATGAAAAACCACTTTACGTTGCTTGATTCCAATAGAATTAGACTAACAATTTGCTAAAAAACCTGAAGACATCATGAAATCAAAAGCCTCTTTTCCTTGACTCGATTCCAATCGAATTAGACTAGCAATTCACAAAAAATGAACAAACCCGAAGTTATCATGAAACCAAAAACCACTTTTTGTTGCTCATTTCCAATCAATGTAGACTTGCAATTCGCCAAAAATGAACAAACCCGAAGTTATAAAGAAATCAAAAACCACTATTCGCTGGATCGATTCCAATCGAATTAGACAGTAATTCACCAAAAACGAACAAATCGAAGTTATCATGAAGTTGAAATCCACTTTTTGTTTCCTCGATTCCAATCGAATTAGACAAGTAATTCGCCAAAAACAAACAAAGCTGAAGTTATAAAGAAATAAAAAACCGCGTTTCATTGGCTTGATTCCAATCTAATTGGAATAGCAATTCGCAAAAAAATGAACAAACTCGAAGTTATCATGAAATAAAAAACCACTTTTCGTTGGTTCGATTCCAATCAAATTAGACTAGTAATTCGCCAAAAACGAACAAACTCGAAGTTTTCATGAAATCAAAACCCACCATCATTGGCCCAATTTCAATCGAATTAGACAAGCATTTCGCAAAAAATGAACAAACACGAAGTTATCATGAAATCAAATACTACTTTTCGTTGGCTCGATTCCAATCAAATTAGACTAGCAATTCGTTGAAAACGAACAAACCCGAAGTTATCACGAAATCAAAAATCACTGTTCGTTGGATCAAGTCCAATTGAATTAGACAACAATTCGCCAAAAATGAACAAACAGAAGCTATCATGAAATCAAAATTCACTTTTTGTTGGCTCTATTCCAATCAAATTAGACTAGCAATTCACCAAAAATGAACAAATCTGAAGTTATCATGAAATCAAATATCACTTTTCATTGGCTAGATTCCAATCAAATTGGACTAGCAATTCGCAAAAAATGAACAAACCCGAAGTTTTCATGACATCAAGAGCCCCTTTTCATTGGCTCGATTCCAATCGAATTAGACTAGCAATTCCTCAAAAACCAACAAATCCGAAGTTATCATGAAATCAAAAACCACTTTTAGTTGGCTCGATTCCAATCGAATTAGACTAGCAATTCGCCAAAATCGAACAAACCCGAAGTTATCATGAAATCAAAAACCACTTTTCGTTGGGTTGATTCCAATCAAATTAGACTAGCAATTGCCAAAAAGAACAAACCCGAAGTTATCGTGAAATCAAAAACCACTTTTCGTTGGCTCAATTCCAATCGAATTAGACTAGCAATTCGCCAAAAACGAACAAACCCAAAGTTATCATGAAATCAAAAACCACTTTTCGTCGGGTCGATTCCAATCGAATTAGAGTAGCAATTCGCTAAAAACGAACAAACCCGAAGTTATCATGAAATCAAAAGCCACTTTTCATTGGCTAGATTCCAATCGAATTAGACTAGCAAATTGCCAAAAATGAAGAAACCCGAAGTTATCATGAAATCAAAAACCAGTATTCATTGGATCGAGTCCAATCGAGTTAGACAGCAATTTGCCAAAAATGAACAAACCGAAGTTATCATGAAATCAATAGCAACTTTTCGTTGGCTCGATTCCAATCGAATTAGACTAGTAATTTGCGAAAAATGGACAAAAACGAAGTAATCATGAAATCAAAAATCACTTTTCGTTGGCTCGATTCCAACCAAATTAGACTAGTAATTCGCCAAAAACGAACAAACCCAAGTTTTCATGAAATCAAAACCCACCATCGTTGGCCCGATTCCAATCGAATTAGACTAGAAATTCTCCAAAAATGAACAAAGCTGAACTCATCATGAAATCAAAAACCACTTCTCATCGGCCGGATACCAATCGAATTAGACTAGCAATTAGCCAAAAAACGAACAATCCCGAAGTTATCATGAAATGAAAAACTACCTTTCGTTGGGTCGATTCCAATCGAATTCGACTAGCTATTTGCCAAAAACGAAGAAACCCGAAGTTATCATGAAATCAAAAGCCATTTCTCATAAGCTCGATTCCAATTGAATTAAACTAGCAATTCGCCAAAATCGAACAAACTCGAAGTCATCGTGAAATTAAAAACCACTTTTCGTTGCTCGATTCCAATCGAATTAGACTAGCAATTTACCAAAAAATGAACAAACCCGAAGTTATCATGAAATCAAAAACAACTATTCGTTGGATCGAGTGCAATCGAATTAGACAACAATTCGCTAAAAATGAAAAAACCAAAGTTATTGTGAAATCAAAATCCACTTTTCGCTGCTCCGATTCCAATCGAATTAGACTAGCAATTCGCTAGAAACGAACAAACCCAAAATTATCATGAAATCAAAAACCACTATTCGTTGGATCGAGTCCAATCGAATTAGACAGCAATTCTCCAAAAATGAACAAACTGAAGTCGTCATGAAATCAAAAACCACTTTTCGTTGGCTCGATTCCAATCGAATTAGACTGGCAATTCGCCAAAGACGAACGAACCCGTTGTTATCGTGAAATCAAAAACCACTTTTCATTGTCTCGATTCCAATCGAATTAGACTAGCAATTTGCCAAAGACGAACAAACCCGATGTAATCATGAAATCGAAATCTACTTTTCGTTGGCTCGATTCCAGTCGAATTAGACTAGGAATTTGCCAAAAATGAACAAACCCAAACTTATCATGAAATCAAAAACCACTTTTCGTTGGCTCGATTCCAATCCAACTAGACTAGCAATTCACCAAAAATGAACAAACCTGAAGTTATTATGAAATCAAAAACCACTTTTCGTTGCTCGTTTCCAATCGATTTAGACTGGCAAGTCGCCAACAAACACGAAGTTATCATGAAATCAAAAACCACTATTCGTTGGATCGATTCCAATCGAATTAGACGGCAATTCGCCAAAAACGAACAAATCGAAGTTATCATGAAATCAAGATCCACTTTGTGTTTGCTCTATTCCAATCGAATTAGACTAATAATTCGCCAAAATGAAAAAGCCGAAGTTATCAAGAAATTAAAACCGCATTTCATTGGCTCGATTCCAATCGAATTAAAGTAGTCGTTCGTGAAAAACGAACAAACTAGAAGTTAACATGAAATCAAAAACCACTTTTTGTTGGCTCGATTCCAATCAAATTAGACTAGTAATTTGCCAAAAATGAACAAAAACCGAAGTTTTCATGAAATCAAAACCCACCATCATTGGCCCGATTCCAATTGAATTAGACTAGCAATTCGCTAAAAACGAACAAAGACGAAGTTATCACGAAATCAAATACCACTTTTCGTTGGCTCGATTCCAATCAAATTAGACTAGGAATTCGTCGAAAATGAACAAACCCGAAGTTATCATGAAATCAAAAACCTCTATTCGTTGGATCGAGTCCAATTGAATTAGACAGGAATTCGCCAAAAATGAACAAACTGAAGTTATCAAGAAATCAAAATCCACTTTTCGTTGGCTCAATTCCAATCAAATTAGACTAGCAATTCGCCAAAAACGAACGAACCCGAAGTTATAATGAAATAAAAAACCACTATTCGTTGGATCGATTCCAATCGAATTAGACAGCAATTCGCCAAAAACGAACAAACCCGAAGTTATCATGAAATCAAAAGCCCCTCTTCATTGGCTTGATTCCAAATGAATTAGACTAGCAATTCGCTAAAAACGAACAAATCCGCAATTATCAAGACATCAAAAACCCATTTTCATTGGCTCGATTCCAATCGAATTAGACTAGAAATTCATCAAAAACAAACATATCCGAAGTTATCATTAAATCAAAAACCACTTTTTGTTGGCTCGATTCCAATCGAATTAAACTAGTAATTCGCCAAAAATAAATAAACTCGAAGTTATCATGAAATCAAAAACCACTTTTCATTAGCTCGATTCCAATCAAATTAAACTAGCAATTCGCCAAAATCGAACAAACCCGAAGTCATCGTGAAATCAAAAACCACTTTTCGTTGCTCGATTCCAATCGAATTAGACTAGCAATTTGCCAAAAAATGAACAAATCCAAAGTTATCATGAAATCAAAAACCACTATTCGTTGGATCGAGTCCAATCGAAGTAGATAGCAATTCTCCAAAAATGAACAAACCGAAGTCATCATGAAATCAAAAACCACTTTTCGTTTGCTCAATTCCAATCGAATTAGACTCGCAATTCGCCAAAAACGAACAAACCCAAAGTTATAATGAAATAAAAAACCACTATTCGTTGGATCGATTCCAATCGAATTAGACAGCAATTCGCCAAAAACGAACAAACCGAAGTTATCATGAAATCAAAATCTGCTTTTCGTTGGCTCGATTCCAATCGAATTAGACTAGCAATTCGCCAAAAACGAACAAAGTCAAAGTTATCATGAAATAAAAAACCACTTTTCGTTGGCTCGATTCCAATTGAATTAGACTAGCAATTCGCCAAAAGTGAACAATCCCGAAGTTATCATGAAACTAAAAATCACTTTTCATCGGCCAGATTCCAATCGAATTAGACTAGAAATTTGCCAAAAAATGAACAATCCCAAAGTTATCATGAAATCAAAAACCATCTTTCGTTGGCTCGATTCCAATCAAATTGGACTAGCAATTCGCCAAAACAAACAAATTCGGAGGTATCATGAAATCAAAAGCCACTTTTCATTAGGTCGAATCCAATGGAATTGAACTAGCAATTCGTGAAAATCGAACAAAACCGAAGTCATCGTGAAATCAAAAACCACTTTTTGTTGCTCGATTCCAATCGAATTAGACTAGCAATTCGCCAAAAATGAACAAACCCGAAGTTATCATGAAATCAAAAACCACTTTTCGTTGCTCGTTTCCAATCGATTTAGACTAGCAATTCGCCAACAAACCCGAAGTTATCATGAATTCGCTAAAAACGAACAAATCCGCAGTTATCAAGACATAAAAAACCCCATTTCATTGGCTCGATTCCAATCGAATTAGACTAGCAATTCGCCAAAAATGAACAAACCCGAAGTTATCATGAAATCAAAAACCACTTTTCGTTGCTCGTTTCCAATCGATTTAGACTAGCAATTCGCCAACAAACCCGAAGTTATCATGAATTCGCTAAAAACGAACAAATCCGCAGTTATCAAGACATAAAAAACCCCATTTCATTGGCTCGATTCCAATCGAATTAGACTAGCAATTCGCCAAAAATGAACAAACCCGAAGTTATCATGAAATCAAAAACCACTTTTCGTTGCTCGTTTCCAATCGATTTAGACTAGCAATTCGCCAACAAACCCGAAGTTATCATGAATTCGCTAAAAACGAACAAATCCGCAGTTATCAAGACATAAAAAACCCCATTTCATTGGCTCGATTCCAATCGAATTAGACTCGAAATTCATCAAAAACGAACAAATCCGAAGTTATCATTAAATCAAAAATCGCTTTTTGTTGGCTAGATTCCAATCGAAATAGACTAGCAATTCGCCAAAAACGAACAAAGTCAAAGTTATCATGAAATAAAAAACCACTTTTCGTTGGCTCGATTCCAATTGAATTAGACTAGCAATTCGCCAAAAGTGAACAATCCCGAAGTTATCATGAAACTAAAAATCACTTTTCATCGGCCAGATTCCAATCGAATTAGACTAGAAATTCGCCAAAAAATGAACAATCCCAAAGTTATCATGAAATCAAAAACCATCTTTCGTTGGCTCGATTCCAATCAAATTGGACTAGCAATTCGCCAAAACAAACAAATCCGGAGGTATCATGAAATCAAAAGCTCTTTTCATTAGCTCGATTCCAATGGAATTGAACTAGCAATTCGTGAAAATCGAACAAAACCGAAGTCATCGTGAAATCAAAAACCACTTTTTGTTGCTCGATTCCAATCGAATTAGACTAGCAATTTCCCGAAAACGATCAAACCCGAAGTTATCATGAAATCAAAAGCTCTTTTCATTAGCTCGATTCCAATGGAATTGAACTAGCAATTCGTGAAAATCGAACAAAACCGAAGTCATCGTGAAATCAAAAACCACTTTTTGTTGCTCGATTCCAATCGAATTAGACTAGCAATTTCCCGAAAACGATCAAACCCGAAGTTATCATGAAATCAAAAGCTCTTTTCATTAGCTCGATTCCAATGGAATTGAACTAGCAATTCGTGAAAATCGAACAAAACCGAAGTCATCGTGAAATCAAAAACCACTTTTTGTTGCTCGATTCCAATCGAATTAGACTAGCAATTTCCCGAAAACGATCAAACCCGAAGTTATCATGAAATCAAAAGCTCTTTTCATTAGCTCGATTCCAATGGAATTGAACTAGCAATTCGTGAAAATCGAACAAAACCGAAGTCATCGTGAAATCAAAAACCACTTTTTGTTGCTCGATTCCAATCGAATTAGACTAGCAATTTCCCGAAAACGATCAAACCCGAAGTTATCATGAAATCAAAAGCTCTTTTCATTAGCTCGATTCCAATGGAATTGAACTAGCAATTCGTGAAAATCGAACAAAACCGAAGTCATCGTGAAATCAAAAACCACTTTTTGTTGCTCGATTCCAATCGAATTAGACTAGCAATTTCCCGAAAACGATCAAACCCGAAGTTATCATGAAATCAAAAACCACTTTTCGTTGCTCGTTTCCAATCGATTTAGACTAGCAATTCGCCAACAAACCCGAAGTTATCATGCATTCGCTAAAAACGAACAAATCCGCAGTTATCAAGACATAAAAAACCCCATTTCATTGGCTCGATTCCAATCGAATTAGACTCGAAATTCATCAAAAATGAACAAATCCGAAGTTATCATTAAATCAAAAATCGCTTTTTGTTGGCTAGATTCCAATCGAAATAGACTAGCAATTCGCCAAAAACGAACAAAGTCAAAGTTATCATGAAATAAAAAACCACTTTTCGTTGGCTCGATTCCAATTGAATTAGACTAGCAATTCGCCAAAAGTGAACAATCCCGAAGTTATCATGAAACTAAAAATCACTTTTCATCGGCCAGATTCCAATCGAATTAGACTAGAAATTCGCCAAAAAATGAACAATCCCAAAGTTATCATGAAATCAAAAACCATCTTTCGTTGGCTCGATTCCAATCAAATTGGACTAGCAATTCGCCAAAACAAACAAATCCGGAGGTATCATGAAATGAAAAGCTCTTTTCATTAGCTCGATTCCAATGGAATTGAACTAGCAATTCGTGAAAATCGAACAAAACCGAAGTCATCGTGAAATCAAAAATCACTTTTTGTTGCTCGATTCCAATCGAATTAGACTAGCAATTTACCAAAAAATGAACAAATCTGAAGTTATCATGAAATCAAAAACAACTATTCGTTGGATCGAGTGCAATCGAATTAGACAGCAATTCGCTAAAAACGAACAAACCGAAGTTATTATGAAATCAAAATCCACTTTTCGTTGCCCTGATTCCAATCGAATTAGACTAGCAATTCGCCAGAAATGAACAAACCTGAAGTTACCATGAAATCAAAAACCACTATTCGTTGGATCGAGTCCAATCGAATTAGACAACAATTCTCCAAAAATGAACAAACCCGAAGTTATCATGAAATCAAAAACCACTTTTAATTGGCTCGATTCCAATCGAATTAGACTACCAATTCGACAAAAGTGAACAAACCCGAAGTTATCATGAAATCAAAAACCACTTTTGGTTGGGTCGTTTCCAATGGAATTAGACTAGCGATTCGCCAAAAACGAACAAACCTAAAGTTGTCATGAAATCAAAAGCCACTTTTCATTGGATAGATTCCAATCGAATTAGACTTGCAATTCGCCAAAAATGAACAACCCGTAGTTACCATGAAATCAAAAGCGACTTTTCATTGGCTAGATTCCAATCGAATTAGACGAGAAATTCGCCAAAAATGAACAATCCTAAAGTTATCAAGAACTCTAAAACAACTTTTCATTGGGTCGATTCCAATCGAATTAGACTAGCAATTAACCAAAAACGAACAAATCAAAAATTATCATGAAATCAAAAGTCACTTTTCATTGGCTCGATTCCTATCAAATTAGACTAGCAATTCGCTAAAAACGAACAAACCTGAAGTTTTCATGAAATCAAAACCCACTATCATTTGTCCTATTCCAATCGAATTTGACAAGCAATTCGCCAAAAATGAACAAATTCGAAGTCATCATGAAACTAAAAACCACTTTTCATCGGCCCGATTCCAATCGAATTAGACTAGCAATTCGTCGAAACGAACAAATCCGAAGTTATCATGAAATAAAATGCCCCTTTTCATTGGCTCGATTCCAATCAAATTAGACTAGGAATTCGCCAAAAACGAATGAACCCGAAGTTATCATGAAATCAAAAGCTCCTTCTCATTGGCTCGATTTCAATCGAATTAGACTAGGAATTCGTCAAAAATGAACAAATCTGAAGTCATCATAAAACCAAAAACCACTTTTCGTTGGCTCGATTCCAATCAAATTAGACTAGCAACTGGCAAAAAACGAACAAATTTGAAGTTATTATGAAATCAAAACCCACCATCATTGGCCTAATTCCAATCGAATTAGACTAGTAATTCTCAAAAAACGAACAAACCCGAAGTCAATATGAAATCAAAAACCACTTTTCGTTGGCTTGATTCCAATCAAATTAGACTAGTAATTTGCCAAAACCGAACAAACCCGAAGTTATCATGAAATCAAAAACCGCTTTTCGTTGGCTCGATTCCAACAGAATTAGACAAGCAATTGCTAAAGACGAACAAACCCAAAGTTATTATGAAATCAAAAACCACTTTTCGTTGGCTCGATTCCTATCGAATTAGACTAGCAAATCGCCAAAAATGAACAAACCAGAACTTATCATGAAATCAAAAACAACTTTTCGTTGGCTTGATTCCTATCGAATTAGACTAGCAATTCGCCAAAAATGAAGAAACTCGAAGTTATCATGAAATCAAAAAGCACTATTCGTTGGATCGAGTCCAGTCGAGTTAGACAGCAATTTGCCTAAAACGAACAAACCGAAGTTATCATGAAATCAAAATCCACTTTTCATTAGCTCGATTGCAATCAAATTAGACTACTAATTTGCCAAAAACAAATAAACCCGAAGTTATCATGAAATCAAAAACCAATTTTCATTGGCCCGATTCCAGCCAAATTAGACAAGTAATTCGCCAAAAACGAACAAACCCGAAGTTTTCATGAGATCAAAACCCACCATCATTGGCCCGATTCCAATCGAATTAGACTAGCAATTCGCTAAAAATGAATAAACGTGAAGTTATAATGAAATCAAATACCACTTTTCGTAGGCTCGATTCCAATCAAATTAGACTAGCAATTAGTCGAAAACGAACAAACCCGAAGTTATCATGAAATCAAAAACCTCTATTCGTTGGTTCGAGTCCAATTGAATTAGACAGGAATTCGCCAAAAATGAACAAACCGAAGTTATCAAGAAATCAAAATCCACTTTTCATTGGCTAGATTCCAATAGAATTAAACTAGCAATTCGCTAAAAACGAACGAACCCGAAGTTATAATGAAATAAAAAACCACTATTCGTTGGATCGATTACAATCAAATTAGACAGCAATTCACGAAAAACGAACAAACCGAAATTATCATGAAATCAAAATCTACTTTTCGTTGGCTCGATTCCAATCGAATTAGATTAAGAATTCGCCAAAAAAGAACAAACCCTAAGTTATCATGAAATCAAAAACCACTTTTTGTTGGCTCGATTCCTAATCCAATTGGACTAGCAATTCCCCAAAAATGAACAAACCCGAAGTTACCATGAAATCAAAAACCACTTTTAGTTACTCGTTTCCAATCAATTTAGACTAGCAATTCGCCAACAAACCCGAAGTTATCATGAAATCAAAAACCACTATTCGTTGGAACGATTCCAATCGAATTAGACGGCAATTTTCCAAAAACGAACAAATCGAATTTATCATGAAATCAAAGTCCACTTTTTGTTTGCTCGATTCCAATCGAATTAGACTAGTAATTCGCCAAAATGAAAAAGCCGAAGTTATCAAGAAATCAAGACCGCATTTCATTGGCTCGATTCCAATCGAATTAAAGTAGCCGTTCACGAAAAACGATCAAACTCGAAGTTAACATGAAATCAAAAACCACTTTTTGTTCGCTCGATTCCAATCAAATTAGACTAGTAATTTGCCAAAAACGAACAAACCCAAAGTTTTCATGAAATCAAAACCCACCATCATTGGCCCGATTCCAATCGAATTAGACTAGCAATTCGCTAAAAATGAACAAAGAGGAAGTTATCACGAAATCAAATACCACTTTTCGTTGGCTCGATTCCAATCAAATTAGACTAGGAATTCGTCGAAAACGAACAAACCCGAAGTTATCATGAAATCAAAAACCACTATTCGTTGGATCGAGTCCAATTGAATTCGACAGGAATTCGCCAAAAACGAACAAACCAAAGTTATCAAGAAATCAAAATCCATTTTTCGTTGGCTGAATTCCAATCAAATTAGACTAGAAATTCGCCAAAAACGAACAAATTTGAAGTTATCATGAAATCAAATACCACTTTTCATTGGCTAGATTCCAATCGAATTAGACTAGCAATTCACCAAAAATGAACAAACCCAAAGTTACCATGAAATCAAAAGCCCCTCTTCATTGGCTTGATTTCACTCGAATTAGACTAGCAATTCGCTAAAAACGATCAAATCTGCAGTTATCAAGACATCAGAAACCCCATTTCATTGGCTCGATTCCAATCGAATTAGACTAGGAATTCATCAAAAATGAACAAATCCGAAGTTATCATTAAATCAAAAACCACTTTTCGTTGGCTCGATTCCAATCGAATTAGACTAGCAATTTGCCAAAAACGAACAAAGTCGAAGTTATCGTGAAATAAAAAACCACTTTTCGTCGGCTCGATTCCAATTGAATTAGACTTGCAATTCGCCAAAAGTGAACAAACCCGAAGTTATCATGAAACTAAAAACACTTTTCATAGGCCCGATTCCAATCGAATTAGACTAGAAATTCGCCAAAAAATGAACAAACCCGAAGTTATCATGAAATCAAAAATCGCTTTTCGTTGGCTCGATTCCAACTGAATTAGACAAGCAATTGCTAAAGACGAACAAACCCAAAGTTTTCATGAAATCAAAAACCACTTTTCGTTGCCTCGATTCCTATCGAATTAGACTAGCAATTCGCCCAAAATGAACAAACCCGAAGTTATCATGAAATCAAAAACCACTTTTCGTTGGCTTGATTCCTATCGAATTAGATTAGCAATTCGCCAAAAATGAAGAAACTCGAAGTTATCATGAAATCAAAAAGCACTATTCGTTGGATCGAGTCCAATCAGGTTAGACAGCCATTTGCCAAAAACGAACAAATCGAAGTTATCATGAAATCAAAATCCACTTTTCATTGGCTCGATTCCAATCGAATTAGACTAGTAATTTGCCAAAAATGAATAAACCCAAAGTTATCATGAAATCAAAAACCACCTTTCATTGGCTCGATTCCAACCAAATTAGACAAGTAATTCACCAAAAATGAACAAACCCGAAGTTTTCATGAAGTCAAAACCCACATTCATTGGCCCGATTCCAATCGAATTAGACTAGCAATTCGCTAAAAACGAACAAACACGAAGTTATCATGAAATAAAATACCACTTTTCGTTGGCTCGATTTCAATCAAATTAGACTAGCAATTCGTCGAAAATGAACAAACCCGAAGTTATCATGAAATCAAAAGCCTCTATTCGTTGGATCGAGTCCAATTGAATTAGACAAGAATTCACCAAAAATGAACAAACCGAAGTTATCAAGAAGTCAAAATCCACTTTTTGTTGGCTCAATTCCAATCAAATTAGACTAGCAATTCGCCAAAAAGGAACAAATTTGAAGTTATCATGAAATCAAATACCACTTTTCATTGGCTAGATTCCAATCAAATTAAACTAGCAATTCACCAAAAATGAACGAACCCAAAGTTATAATGAAATAAAAAACCACTATTCGTTGGATCGATTCCAATCGATTTAGACAGCAATTCGTCAAAAATGAACAAATCGAAGTTATCATGAAATCAAAATCTACTTTTCGTTGGCTCGATTCCAATTGAATTAGACTAGGAATTCGCCAAAAACGAACAAACCCAAAGTTATCATGAAATCAAAAACCACTTTTTGTTGGCTCGATTCCTAATCCAATTGGACTAGCAATCCCCCAAAAATGAACAAACCCGAAGTTATCATGAAATCAAAAACCACTTTTCGTGGCTCGATTCCAATCGAATTAGACTAGCAATTCGCCAAAAAGGAACAAATTTGAAGTTATCATGAAATCAAATACCACTTTTCAATGGCTAGATTCCAATCAAATTAAACTAGCAATTCACCAAAAATGAACGAACCCAAAGTTATAATGAAATAAAAAACCACTATTCGTTGGATCGATTCCAATCAAATTAGACAGCAATTCGTCAAAAATGAACAAATCGAAATTATCGTGAAATCAAAATCTACTTTTCGTTGGCTCGATTCCAATTGAATTAGACTAGGAATTCGCCAAAAACGAACAAACCCAAAGTTATCATGAAATCAAAAACCACTTTTTGTTGGCTCGATTCCTAATCCAATTGGACTAGCAATCCCCCAAAAATGAACAAACCCGAAGTTATCATGAAATTAAAAACCACTTTTCGTGGCTCGATTCCAATCGAATTAGACTAGCAATTCGCCAAAAGTGAACAAATTCAAAGTTATCATGAAATCAAAAACCACTTTTTGTTGGGTCGTTTCCAATCGAATTAGACTAGCATTTCGCAAAAAATGAACAAACCTGATGTTATCATGAAATCGAAAGCTACTTTTCATTGGCTTCATTCCAATCGAATTGGACTAGCAATTCGCCAAAAACGAACAATCCTAAATTTATCAAGAAATCTAAAACAACTTTTCATTGGGTCGATTACAATCGAATTCGACTAGCAATTAGCCAAAAACGAACAAATCGGAAATTATCATGAAATCAAAAGTCACTTTTCATTGGCTCGATTCCTATCGAATTAGACTAGCAATTTGCCAAAAATGAAGAAACTTGAAGTTTTCATGAAGTCAAAACCCACTATCATTTGTCCGATTCCAATCGAATTTGACTAGCAATTCGCTAAAAATGAACAAATCCGAAGTCATCATGAAACTAAAAACAACTTTTCATGGCCCGATTCCAATCGAATTAGACTAGCAATTCGCCAAAAAATGAACAATCCCAAAGTTATCATGAAATCAAAAACCACCTTTCGTTGGCTCAATTCCAATCAAATTGGACTAGCAATTCGCCGATATGAACAAATTCGAAGTTATTATGAAATAAAATGCCCCTTTTCATTGGCTCGATTCCAATCGAATTAGACTAGCAATTCGCCAAAAATGAATGAACTTGAAGTTATCATGAAATCAAAAGCTCCTTTTCATTGGCTCGATTTCAGTCGAATTAGACTAGGAATTCGTAAAAAATGAACAAATCTGAAATCATCATGAAATCAAAAACCACTTTTCGTTGACTCGATTCCAATCAAATAAGACTAGCAACTCGCAAAATATGAACAAATCCGAAGTTATTATGAAATCAAAACCCACCATCATTGGCCCAATTCCAATCGAATTAGACTAGTAATTCGCAAAAAATGAACAAACCCGAAGTCATTATGAAATCAAAAACCACTTTTCATTGGCTCGATTCCAATCAAATTAGACTAGCAATTTGCTAAAAATGAACAAACCCGAAGTTATCATGAAATCAAAAACCGCTTTTCGTTGGCTCGATTCCAATAGAATTAGACAAGCAATTGCTAAAGATGAACAAACCCAAAGTTGTCATGAAATCAAAAACCACTTTTTGTTGGCTCGATTCCTATCGAATTAGACTAGCAATTCGCCAAAAATGAACAAACCCGAAGTTATCATGAAATCAAAAAACCACTTTTCGTTGGCTTGATTCCTATCGAATTAGACTAGCAATTCGCCAAAAATGAAGAAACTCGAAGTTACCATGAAATCGAAAACCACTATTCATTGGATCGAGTCCAATCGAGTTAGACAGCAATTTGCCAAAAACGAACAAACTGAAGTTATCTTGAAATCAAAATCCACTTTTCGTTGGCTTGATTCCAATCGAATTAGACTAGTAATTCGCCAAAAATGAATAAACCTGAAGTTATCATGAAATCAAAAGCCACTTTTCGTTGGCTCGATTCCAACCAAATTAGACAAGTAATTTGCCAAAAATGAACAACCCGAAGTTTGCATGAAATCAAAACCCACCATCGTTGGCCCGATTCCAATCGAATTGGACTAGTAATTCGCCAAAAACGAACTAGCCCGAACTCATCATGGAACCAAAAACCACTTTTCAACGGCCCAATTCCAATCGAATTAGACTAGCAATTCGCCAAAAAATGAACAATCCCGAAGTTATCATGAAATCAGAAACCACCTTTCATTGGGTCGATTCCAATCGAATTAGACTAGCTATTTGTCAAAAACGAACAAGCCCAAAGTTATCAGGAAATCAAAAAGCCACTTTTCATTGGCTCGATTTCAATCTAATTAAAATAGCAATTCGCTAAAATCGAACAAACCCGAAGTCATCATGATATCAAAAACCACTTTTCGTTGCTTGATTCCAATGAATTAGACTAGCAATTCGCCAAAAATGAACAAACCCGAAGTTATCATAAAATCAAAAACCACTATTCATTGGATTGAGGGCAATCGAATTAGACAGCAATTCGCTAAAAATGAACAAACCAAAGTTATTATGAAATCAAAATCCACTTTTCATTGCCCCGATTCCAATCAAATTAGAGTACCTATTCGCCAAAAATGAACAAACTCGAAGTTATCATGAAATCAAAAACCACTATTCGTTGGATCGATTCAAATCGAATTAGACAGCAATTCGCTAGAAATGAACAAATCGAAGATATCATGAAATTAAAAACCACTATTCGTTGGATTGAGTCCAATCGAATTAGACAGCAATTCTCCAAAAATGAACAAACCCGAAGTTATCATGAAATCAAATACCACTTTTCATTGGCCAGATTCAAATCTAATTAGACTAGCAATTCGCCAAAAAGGAACAAACCCGAAGTTATCATGAAATCAAATACCACTTTTCATTGGCTCGATTCCAATCGAATTAGACTAGCAATTCGGTAAAAACAAACAAAGCCGAAGTTATAATGAAATAAAAAAATCATTATTCGTTGGATCGATTCCAATCGAATTAGACTAGCTATCCACCAAAAATGAACAACCAAAAGTTATAATGAAATAAAAAACCACTTTTCGCTGGCTTGATTCCAATCGAATTAGACTAGCAATTCGTCAAAAACCAACAAACCCAAAGTTATCATGAAATCAAAAATCACTATTCGTTCGATCGATTTCAATCGAATTAGACAGCAATTCGCCAAAAACAAACAAACCGAAGTTATCATGAAATCAAAAATCACTATTCATTCGATCGATTCCAATATAATTAGACACCAATTTGCCAAAAACGAACAAACCAAAGTTATCATGAAATGAAAATCCACTTTTTGCCGGCTCGATTCCAATCGAATTAGACTGGGAATTCGTCAAAAAACGAACAAACCCGAAGTTATCAAGAAATGAAAAACCACTTTTCATCAGGTCGATTCCAATCAAATTAGACTAGCTTTTCGCCAAAAATGAACAAACTCGAAGTTATCATGAAATAAAAGACCACTTTTCATTGGGTCGATTTCAATTGAATTAGACTAGCAATTCGCCAAAAATGAACATACTCGACGTCATCATGAAATCAAATACCACTTTTCATTGGCTAGATTCCAATCAATTAGACTAACAATTAGCCAAAAATGAACATACCCGAAGTTATCATGAAATCAAAAGCCACTTTTCATTGGCTTGATTCCAATCGAATTAGACTCGCAATTCGCCAGAAATGAACAAAATTGAAGTTATCAAGAAATCAAATACCACTTTCCATTGGCTAGATTATAATTAAATTAGACTAGCAATTCGCCAAAAATGAACAAACCGAAAGTTATCATGAAATCAAAAGCTACTATTCGTTGGATCGATTCCAATTGAATTAGACAGCAATTCGCCAAAAATGAACAAACTGAAGTTATCATGAAATGAAAAACCACTTTTTGTTGCTTGATTCCAATCGAATTAGACCAGCAATTCTTCAAAAACGAACAAACCCGAAGTTATCATGAAATAAAAAACCACTATTCGTTGGATCGATTCCAATCGAATTAGACTGCAATTTGCCAAAAACGAACAAACCAAAGTTATCATAAAATCAAAATCCACTTTTTGTTTGCTCGATTCCAACCGAATTAGACTAGTAATTCGCCAAAAACGAACAAAGCCGATTCCAATCGAATTAGACTAGCAACTCGCTAAAAATGAACAGACATGAAGTTATCATGAAATCAAATACCACTTTTCGTTGGCTCGATTTCAATCGAATTAGACTTGCAATTCGCCGAAAACGAACAAACCCGAAGTTATCAAGAAATCAAAAATCACTTTTCGTTGGATCGAGTCCAATCGAATTAGACAGCAATTCGCCAAAAATGAACAGACATGAAGTTATCATGAAATCAAAATCCACTTTTCGTTGGCTCGAATCCAATCGAATTAGACTAGCAATTCGCCAAAAATGAACAAATCCGAAGTTATCATGAAATCAAATACCACTTTTCATTGGCTAGATTCCGATCGAATTAGAGAAGCAATTCGCCAAAAACGAACAAACCCAAAGTTATCACGAAATCAAAGGCCACTTTTCGTTGGATCGAGTCCAATCGAATTAGACAGCAATTCGCCAAAAATGAACAAACCGAAGTTATCATGATATCAAAAACCACTTTTCGTTGGCTGGATTCCAATCCAATTAGACTAGCAATTCGCCAATAATGAACAAACCCGATGTTATCATGAAATCAAAAACTACTTTTCGTTGCTCGATTCCAATCCAATTAGACTAGCAATTCGCCAAAAAATGAACAAACCAGAAGTTATCATGAAATCAAAAACCACTATTCGTTGGATCGAATCCAATCAAATTAGACAATAATTCGCCAAAAACGAACAAACGAAAGTTATCATCAAATCAAAATTCACTTTTTGGTTGCTCGATTCCAATCGAATTAGACTAGTCATTTGCCAAAAACGAACAAAGTCGAAGTTATCAAGAAATTAAAAATCGTAATTCATTGGCTCGATTACTATCAAATTGAAATAGCAATTCACGAAAAATGAACAAACTCAAAGTTATCATGAAATCAAAAATCACTTTTCGTTGGCTCGAGTCCAATCAAACTAGACTAGTAATTCACAAAAAAATGAACTAACCCGAAGTTTTCATGAAATCAAAACCCACCATCATTGGTCCGATTCCAATCGAATTATACTAGCAACTCACCAAAAATGAACAAACACAAAGTTATCATGAAATCAAAAACCACTTTTCGTTGGCTCGATTTCAATCGAATTAGACTAGTAATTCGCCAAAAATGAACAAACCTGAAGTTTTCATGGAATCAAAACCCACCATCGTTGGCCCGACTTCAAATGAATTACACTAGCAATTTGCCAAAAATAAAGAAACACGATGTTATCGTGAATTTAAATACCAATTTTCGTTGGCTCGATTCCGATCGAATTAGACTAGCAATTCGCCAAAAATGAACAAACCCGAAGTTATCATGAAATCAAAAACCACTATTCGTTGGATCAAGTCCAATCGAATTAGACAGTAGTTCGCCAAAAATGAACAAATCGAAGTTTTCATGAAATCAAAATCCACTTTTCGTTGGCTCGATTCCAATCAAATTAGACTAGCAATTCGCCAAAAATGAACAAATCCGATGTAACGCCCCGACCCCTAGTGTACCGGAACACTAATTACTTTACTTAGCTTAAATGGTTGTTTAGTAACAAGTGTATACATTTTAACGAAAGTTTACATCTTCGGATAATAATTTAAATAACAATACTTCAAATACTTTAAACAAAAACACTGAATCATTTTTCAAAACAACAAAATGTAATTTATTTGAAGAAAACATAACTTGTTCTCGCATTCTGCGTTATTCAAAACTTTAAAGAAATAACATTGGAATACATTTCATAAAAATAAATCCAAATCACTTATTCACCGGATTTCCATGGGCTCGTTGCATCACTCTCCATCTTCTCCTTCATCCATGCCCGAGGTAGAATTCCTTCAATCCGTAAAGATGGGATTAAACCCATAAGTTGAAAATCTCAATAGGTGTCATAGGTGCATTCGTGATCAAGCTATACATTTCAAAACATTAACTTTATAACTTTTCATACATGCCGTACCCGGAGGCACCATTTGACATGAAGGGGTATGCTGTACCCGAGGACACCATTTAACATACGAACATTTCTTCAACATAGAGGGGTATGCCGTACCGTAGTACCATTTGACATACAACCATTAACATAGAGGGATATGCCGTCCCGGAGTACCATTTGACATACAAACATTAACATGAATCGAAACTTATAACTTAACACGATTAAACACATTGCACCTCTACCTACCTTGATTGATGCTTTTGAAACTTTGGAAACTTGGATTGAAAACTTCGATGAAACTTGGACGTTGAAAGAAATGCACTCCTTGGATGCTTGAAAACCATTGAGAATTGATGCTTGAAACACTTCTTAAACTTCTAGGAAAAATAGTTTTCCTCCGTCTCTTTTTCTCTCTTGGAAACTCTTTCTTTAGTATGTAAAAGCTCTTGCTTTTGGTGTGAGAAAAAATGAGTGAAATGAGGTCTCATTTATAAGTAAATATTCCATAACTTAAAGCAAATGAAGGGTCAAATTTCATTTAAGAGAGAAAACATGGATCCCATTTAAGTTTTAGGTTAAATGCTTCAATTTAGTGGGGTTTTTATTGCCAAAAACATGGGTGGCCCTTTGAGAAAATAATTGATGAAAATAAATATTTAAATTCTAGAGAAAAACGAGAATTTTCATTTCAAGCAGTTTCGGTCGACAGGTTGTAGTCTGGTTGACACTGCACAACCTTCAGTGTTTCTACTATAACTTCTTCTCTCGATATCTGATTGACGTAATTCAAAGTGCGATGGAAAGCTAACTCAAAGAGTTACAACTTTTATTTAGATATCATTTTCCAAATCGAATGTTTCCTATGTCGAAAATGGGTCTCAAATGAGACTAAAAATCTGAAGTATACTTTAGTCATCCAATATTCATGTCTTAGTGCCACTAAGGTGTCTAGAATTATTTGGGGTTCTACATCCGAAGTTATCATGAAATCAAATATCACTTTTCATTGGCTAGATTCCAATCGAATTAGACTTGCAATTCGTCAAAAACAAACAAACCCGAAGTTATCATGTAATCAAAAGCCCCTTTTCATTGGCTCGATTCCAATCGAATTAGACTACCAATTCGCTAAAAACGAACGAACCTAAAGTTATCATGAAATCAAAACCCACCATCATTGGCCCGATTCCAATTAAATTAGACTAGCAATTTGCCAAAAACGAGCAAACCCGAAGTCATCATGAAATCAAAAATCACTTTTCGTTGGCGCGATTCCAATCAAATTAGACTAGCAATTCGTCAAAAACGAACAAACTCGAAGTTATCATGAAATCAAAAACCAATTTCAGTTGGCTCGATTCCAATCGAATTAGACTAGCAATTTGCCAAAAACGAACAAACCCAAAGTTATCATGAAATCAAAAACCACTTTTCGTTGGCTCGATTCCTATCAAATTAGACTAGCAATTCACCAAAAATGAAGAAACCCAAAGTTATCATGAAATTAAATTCCACTATTCATTAGATCGAGTCCAATCGAGTTAGACAGCAATTTGCCAAAAACGAACAAATCGAAGTAATCAAGAAATCAAAATTCACTTTTCGTTGCTCGATTCCAATCGAATTAGACTAGCAATTCGCAAAAAATGGACAAACCCGAAGTTACCATGAAATCAAAAACCACTATTTGTTGGATCGAGTGCAATCGAATTAGACAGCAATTCGCTTAAAATGAACAAATCGAAGTTATTATGAAATCAAAATCCACATTTTGTTGCCCCGATTCCAAACGAATCAGACTAGCGATTCGCCTGAAATGAAAAAATTGGAAGTTGTCATGAAATCAAAAACCACTATTCGTTGGATCGAGTGCAATCCAATTAGACAGCAATTCTCCAAAAAGGAACAAACCGAAGTTATCATGAAATTAAAATCCACTTTTCGTTGGCCCGATTCCAATCTAATTAGACTAGCAATTCGCCGAAAACGAACAAGCCCGAAGTTATAATGAAATCAAATACCACTTTTCATTGGCTAGATTCCAATCGAACTGGACTAGCAATTCACAAAAAATGAACAAGTTATCATGAAATCAAAAGCCACTTTTCGTTGCTCGATTCCAATCGAATTAGACTAGCAATTCGCCAAAAACGAACAAACCTAAAGTTATCATGAAATGAAAAATCACCATTCGTTGGATCGACTCCAGTCGAATTAGACAGCAATTCGTCAAAAATGAACAAACCGAAGTTATCATGAAATCAAAATCCACTTTTTCTTTGCTCGATTCTAATCTAATTAGACTAGTAATTCGCCAAAAATGAACAAAGCCGAAGTTATTAAGAAATCAAAAACCGCATTTCATTGGCTCGATTCCAATCGAATTAAAATAGCAATTCGCGGAAAATGAACAAACTCGAAGTTATCATGAAATCAAAAACCACTTTTCGTTGGCTCGATTCCAATCAAACTAGACTAGTAATTCGCCAAAAATGAACAAACCCGAAGTTTTTATGAAATCAAAACCCACCATCATAGGCCCAATTCCAATCGAATTAGACTAGCAATTCGCCAAAAATGAACAACCACGAAGTTATCATGAAATCAAATACCACTTTCGTTCGCTCGATTCCAATCGAATTAGACTAGCAATTCGTCGAAAATGAACAAGCCCGAAGTTATCATGAAATCAAAAACCACTATTCGTTGGATCGATTCCAATCGAATTACACTGCAATTCACCAAAAATGAAGAAATCCAAAGTTATCATGAAATTAAATTCCACTATTCATTGGATCGAGTCCAATCGAGTTAGATAGCAATTTGCCAAAAACGAACAAATCGAAGTAATCAAGAAATCAAAATTCACTTTTCGTTGGCTCGATTCCAATCGAATTAGACTAGCAATTCGCAAAAAATGGACAAACCCGAAGTTATCATGAAATCAAAAACCACTATTTGTTGGATCAAGTGCAATCGAATTAGACAGCAATTCGCTTAAAATGAACAAACTGAAGTTATTATGAAATCAAAATCCACTTTTTGTTGCCCCGATTCCAATTGAATTAGACTAGCAATTCGCCTGAAATGAACAAATTGGAAGTTGTCATGAAATCAAAAACCACTATTCGTTGGATCGAGTCCAATCCAATTAGACAGCAATTCTCCAAAACGGAACAAACCGAAGTTATCATGAAATTAAAATCCACTTTTCGTTGGCCCGATTCCAATCTAATTAGACTAGCAATTCGCCAAAAATGAACAAACCCGAAGTTATCATGAAATCAAATACCACTTTTCATTGGCTAGATTCCAATCGAACTGGACTAGCAATTCGCAAAAAATGAACAAGTTATCATGAAATCAAAAGCCACTTTTCGTTGCTCGATTCCAATCGAATTAGACTAGCAATTCGCCAGAAACGAACAAACCCAAAGTTATCATGAAATCAAAAATCACTATTCGTTGGATCGACTCCAATCGAATTAGACAGCAATTCGCCGAAAACGAACAAACCGAAGTTATCATGAAATCAAAATCCACTTTTTCTTTGCTCGATTCTAATCTAATTAGACTAGTAATTCGCCAAAAACGAACAAAGCCAAAGTTATTAAGAAATCAAAAACCGCATTTCATTGGCTCGATTCCAATCGAATTAAAATAGCAATTCGCGAAAAATGAACAAACTCAAAGTTATAATGAAATCAAAAACCACTTTTCGTTGGCTCGATTCCAATCAAACTAGACTAGTAATTTGCCAAAAATGAACAAACCCGAAGTTTTTATGAAATCAAAACCCACCATCATAGGCCCGATTCCAATCGAATTAGACTAGCAATTCGCCAAAAATGAACAAACACGAAGTTATCATGAAATCAAATACCACTTTCGTTGGCTCGATTCCAATCGAATTAGACTAGCAATTCGCCGAAAATGAACAAGCCCGAAGTTATCATGAAATCAAAAACCACTATTCGTTGGATCGATTCCAATCGAATTACACTGCAATTCGCCAAAAATGAACAAACAGAAGTTATCATGAAATCAAAATCCACTTTTCGTTAGCTCGATTCCAATCAAATTAGATTAGCAATTTGCCAAAAACGAACAAATCCAAAGTTATTATGAAATCAAATACAACTTTTCATTGGCTAGATTCCAATCGAATTAGACTAGAAATTCACCAAAAACGAACAAACCCGAAGTTATCATGAAATCAAAAGCCCCTTTGCATTGGCTCGATTCCAATCGAATTAGACTAGCAATTCGGTAAAAACGAACAAATCCGAAGTTATCATGAAATCAAAAGCCCCTTTTCATTTGCTCGATTCCAATCTAATTAGACTAGGAATTCATCAAAAATGAACAAATCCGAAGTTATCATGAAATCAAAAGCCACTTTTAATTGGCTCGATTCCAATCGAATTAGACTAGTAATTCGCCAAAAATGAACAAACCCGAAGTTTTCATGAAATCAGAACCCACTATCATTGGCCCGATTCCAATCGAATTTGACTAGCAATTCGCCAAAAATGAACAAACCCGAAGTCATCATGAAATTAAAAACCACTTTTCAACGGCCCGATTCCAACTGAATTAGACTAGCAATTCGCCAAACAATGAAAAATCCCGAAGTTATCATGAAATCAAAAACCAACTTTCGTTGGCTCGATTCCAATTAAATTAGACTAGCAATTCGCCAAAAAAGAACAAATTCGAAGTTATCATGAAATCAAATACCACTTTTCATTGGCTATATTCCAATCGAATTAGACTTGTAATTCGCCAAAAACGAACGAACCCCAAGTTATCATGTAATCAAAAGCCCCTTTTCATTGGCTCGATTCCAATCGAATTAGACTACCAATTTCGCTAAAAACGAACGAACCCGAAGTGATCATGAAATCAAAACCCACCATCATTGGCCCGTTTCTAATCGAATTAGACTAGCAACTAGCCAAAAACGAACAAACCTGAAGTCATCATGAAATCCGAAACCACTTTTCATTGGCCCGATTCCAATCAAATTGGACTAGCAATTCGCCAAAAATGAAAAAATCCAAAGTTATCATGAAATCAAAAACCACCCTTCGTTGGCTCTATTCCAATCGAATTAGGCCAGCAATTCGCCAAAAATTTATCACGAAATCAAAAACCACTTTTCGTTGGCTCGATTCCTATCGAATTAGACTAGCAATTCACTAAAAACGAAGAAACCCGAAGTTATCATGAAATCAAAAACCACTATTCATTGGATTGAGTCCAATTGAGTTAGACAGCAATTTGCCAAAAACAAACAAACCGAAGTTATCATGAAATCAAAATCCCCTTTTTGTTGGCTCGATTCCAATCGAATTAGACTAGTAATTCGTCAAAAATGAAAAAAACCCCAAGTTTGCATGAAATCAAAACCCACCATTGTTGGCCCGATTCCAATCGAATTAGACTAGCAATTTGCCAAAAACGAACAAACCCTAACTCATCATGAAATAAAAAATCTCTTTTCATCAGCCCAATTCAAATCGAATTACACTAGAAATTCGCCAAAAAATGAACAATCTCGAAGTTATCATGAAATCTCGAAGTTATCATGAAATCAAAAACCACTTTTCATTGGGTCGATTCCAATCGAATTAGACTAGCTATTTGTCAAAACGAACAAACCTGAAGTTATCATGAAATCGAAAGCAACTTTTCATTGGCTCGATTCCAATCTAATTAAACTAGCAATTCACCGAAATCTAACAAACCCGAAGTCATCATGAAATCAAAAACCACTTTTCGTTGCTCGGTTCCAATCGAATTAGACTAGCAATTCATCAAAAATGAACAAACCCGAAGTTATAATGAAATAAAAAACCACTATTCGTTGGATCAAGTGCAATCGAATTAGATAGCAATTCGCTAAAAATGAACAAACCGAAGTTATTATGAAATCAAAATCCACTTTTCGTTGCCCCGATTCCAATCGAATTAGACTAGCAATTCGATAGAAATGTACAAATCGAAAGTTATCATGAAATCAAAAACCACTATTCGTTGGATCGAGTCCAATGGAATTAGCCAGCAATTCTCCAAAAATGAACAAATCGAAGTTATCATGAAATGAAAATCCACTTTTCGTTGGCCCAATTCCAATCTAATTAGACTAGCAATTCGCCAAAAACGAACAAACCCGAAGTTATCATGAAATCAAATATCACTTTTCATTGGCTAGATTCCAATCGAACTAGATTAGCAATTCGGCAAAAACGAACAAACCCGAAGTTATCATGAAATCAAAAACAAATTTTCGTTGGCTCGATTCCAATCAAAATAGACTAGCAATTCATTAAAAATGAAAAACCCGATGTTAAAATGAAATAAAAAACCAGTATTCGTTGGATGGATTCCAATCGAATTAGACTAGCAATTCGCCAAAAACGAACAAAGTCGAAGTTATCAAGAAATCAAAAACCACATTTCATTGGCTCGATTCCAATCGAATTAGAATAGCAATTCGCAAAAAACGAAAAAACTCAAAGTTATCATGAAGTCAAAAACCACTTTTCATTGGCTCAATTCCAATCAAATTAGACTTGTAATTCGCCAAAAAAGAACAAACCCGAAGTTTTCATGAAATCAAAAGCCACCATCATTGGCCCGATTCCAATCGAATTAGACTAGGAATTCGTTAAAAACGAAGAAACACGAAGTTATCATGAAATCAAAAACCACTTTTCGTTGGCTCGATTCCAATCGAATTAGACTAGCAATTCGTCGAAAATGAACAAACCCGAAGTTATCATGAAATCAAAAACCACTATTCGTTGGATCGAGTCCAATCGAATTAGACAGCAAATCGCCAAAAATGAACAAACCGAAGTTATCATGAAATCAAAATTCACTTTTCATTGGCTCGATTCCAATCAAATTAGGCTAGCAATTCGCCAAAAACAAACAAATCCGAAGTTATCATGAAATCAAAGACCACTTTTCATTGGCTCGATTCCAATCGAATTAGACTTGCAATTCGCCAAAAACCAACAAACTCGAAGTTATCATGTAATCAAAAGCCCGTTTTCATTGGCTCGATTCCAATCGAATTAGACTAGCAATTCGCCAAAAACAAACGAACCCGAAGTCATCATGAAATCAAAACCCACCATTATTAGCCCGATTCTAATCGAATTAGATGAGAAATTGGCGAAAAATGAACAAATTTGAAGTCATCATGAAATCAGAAACCACTTTTCGTTGGCTCGATTCCAATCAAGTTAGACTACCAATTCACCAAAAACGAACAAACCCGAAGTTATCATGAAATCAAAAACCACTTTTCGTTGGCTCGATTCCAATCGAATAGACTAGTAATTCGCCAAAAACGAACAAACCCAAAGTTATCATGAAATCAAAAACCACTTTTCGTTGGTCGATTCCCATCGAATTAGACTAGCAATTCGCCAAAAATGAAGAAACCCGAAGTCATCATGAAATCGAATTCCACTATTCGTTGGATCGAGTCCAATCGGGTTAGACAACAATTTGCCAAAAACGAACAAATCGAAGTTATCATGAAATCAAAATCTGGTTTTCGTTGGCTCGATTCCAATTGAATTAGACTAGTAATTCGTAAAAAATGAACAAACCTAAAGTTATGATGAAATCAAAATCCACTTATCGTTGGCTTGATTTCAATCCAATTAGACTAGCAATTCGCCAAAAAATAAACAAACACGAAGTTTTCATGAAACCAAAAACTATTTTTTGTTTGCTCAATTCCAATCGAATTAGAGTAACAATTATTTAAAAACGAACAAAACGAAGTTATCATGAAATTAAAATCCACTTTTTGTTGGCTCGATTCCAATCGAATTAGAATAGTAATTCGTCAAAAACGAACAAACCCAAAGTTATCATGAAATCAAATGCCACTTTTCATTGGCCCGATTCCAATCGAACTAGACTAGCGATTCGCAAAAAATCGAGCAATCCCGAAGTTACCATGAAATCAAAAACAACTATTCATTTGGTCGATTCCAATCGAATTGGACTAGCAATTCGCAAAAACGAACAAACTCGAAGTTATCATGAAATCAAAAGCCACTTTTCATTGGCTCGATTCCAATCGAGATAGACTAGCAATTCGCCAAAAACGAACAAACCCGAAGTTATCATGAAATCAAATACCACTTTTCATTGACTCAATTCCAATCGAATTAGACTAGCAATTCGCCAAAAATTGAAAAATACCGAAGTTTTCATGAAATCAAAAACCACTTTTCATTAGGTCGATTCCAATCACATTAGACTAGTAATTTGCCAAAAACTAACAATCCTGAAATTATCATGAAATCAAAAACCAGTTTTCATTGGGTCGATTCCAATCGAATTAGACTAGCAATTCGCCAAAAATGAACAAACCCGAAGTTATCCTGAAATCAAAAGCCACTTTTCGTTGGCTCGATTCCAATCGAATTAAACTAGCAATTCGCTAAAATCGAACAAACCCGAAGTTATCATGAAATCAAAAACCTCTTTTCGTTGCTAGATTCCAATCGAACTAGACTAGCAATTCGCCAAAAATGAACAAACCCGAAGTTTTCATGAAATCAAAACTCACTTTCCCCTGGCTCAATACCAATCGTATTAAACAAGTAATTCGTCAAAATCGAACAAACCCGAAGTCATCATGAAATCAAAAACCACTTTTCGTTGCCCGATTCCAATCGAATTAGACTAGCAATTCGCTAAAAATGAAAAAAAGTGAACTTATCATGAAATCAAAAACCACTATTTGTTGGATCGAGTCCAATCGAATTAGAGAGCAATTGTCCAAACACGAACAAACCGAAGTTATCATGAAATCAAAATACACTTTTCGTTGGCCCGATTCCAATCGAATTAGACTAGCAATTCACCAAAAACGAACAAACCCGAAGTTATCATGAAATCAAAAACTACTTTTCGTTGGCCAGATTCCAATAAATTAGACTAGCATTCGCCAAAAACGAACAAACCCGAAGTTGTCATAAAATAAAAAACCACTATTCGTTGGATCGATTCAAATCGAATTAGACTGCAATTCGCCAAAAACGAACAAATCGAAGTTATCATAAAATCAAAATCCACTTTTCGTTAGCTCGATTCCAATCGAATTAGACTAGTAATTCGCCAAAAATGAACAAACCCAAAGTTATCATGAAATCAAAAACCACTATTCGTTAGCTCGATTCCAATCCAATTAAACTAGCAATTCGCCAGAAACGAACAAACTCGAAGTTATCATGAAATCAAAAATCACTTTTCATTTGGTCTATTCCAATTGAATTAGACTAGCAATTCGCCAAAAACAAACAAACCTGAAGTTATCATGATATAAAAAACCACTATTCGTTGGATCGATTCCAATCGAATTAGATAGCAATTCGACAAAAATGAACAAACCGAATTTATCATGAAATCAAAATTTACTTTTCGTTGGCTCGATTCCAATCCAATTAGACTAGCAATTCGCCAAAAATGAACAAACCCGAAATTCTCATGAAATCAAAAACCACTTTTCGTTGGCTCGATTTGATTCGAATTAGACTAGTAAATCGCCAAAAATGAACAATCCCGAAGTTATCATGAAATCAAAAGCCTCTTTTCATTTGGTCGATTCCAATCGAATTAGACTAACAATTCGCCAGTAATGAACAAACCCGAAGTTATCATGAAATCAAAAGCCACTTTTCACTGGCTCGATTCCAGACGAATTAGACTAGCAATTCGCCGAATACGAACAAATTCGAAGTTATCATGAAATCAAAAACCTCTATTCCTTGGATCGATTCCAATCAAATAAGACTAACTATTCACCAAAAATGAACAAACCCGATGTTATCATGAAATTAGCAACCACTTTTCCTTGGGTCGATTCCAATCGAATTAGACTTGCAATTCGCCAAAAATGAACAAAGCCTAAGTTATGATGAAGTCTTTCGGCTTGTCTTGTAGTCGTAGTCTTTTAGCTTCTGAAGTCGTCGGCCTTCCTACACGCATGCGTCCCCAGAATGCCTCCTTGGTTCAGGACGAAGCCATGTCGATAAAAAGCCACTTTTCATTGGCTCGATTCTAATCGAATTAAACTAGCAATTCACCAAAATCGAACAAACTCGAAGTTATCATGAAATCAAAAACCACTATTCGTTGGATCGATTCCAATCAAAATAGACAGCAATTTGCCAAAAATGAACAAATCGAAATTATCATGAAATCAAAAGCCACTTTTCCTTGGCTCGATTCCAATCGAATTAAACTATCAATTCCCCAAAATTGAACAAACCCGAAGTTATCATGGAATCAAAAATCACTTTTTGTTGCACGATTCCAATCGACTTAGACAAGAAATTTGTCGAAAATGAACAAACCTGGAGTTGTCATGAAATCAAATACCACTTTTCATTGGCTCGATTCCAATCAAATTAGATGAGCAATTCGCCAAAACGAACAAACCTGAACTTATCATGAAATCATAAACCACTATTCGTTGGATCGAGTCCAATCGAGTTAGACTAGCAATTTGTCCAAAACGAACAAAAGTGAAGTTATCATGAAATCAAAATCCATGTTTCGTTGGCCCGATTCCAATCGAATTGGACTAGCAATTCACCAAAAATGAACAAACCTGAAGTTATCATGAAATAAAAAACCACTATTCGTTGCATCGATTCCAATCGAATTAGACTGCAATTCACCAAAAACGAACAAACCGAAGTTATCATGAAATCAAAATCCACTTTTCGTTGGCTCGATTCCAATCCAATTAGACTAGCAATTCGCCAAAAACGAACGGACCCGAAATTATAATGAAATCAAAAACCACTTTTCGTTGGCTCGATTCCAATCGAATTAGACTAGTAAATCACCAAAAACGAACAAACTTGAAGTTATCATGAAATCAGAAACCACTTTTCATTTGTTCTACTCCAATCGAATTATACTAGCAATCGCCAAAAACGAACAAACCCGAAGTTATAATGAAATAAAACCCACTATTCGTTGGATCGATTCCAATCGAATTAGACAGCAGTTCGCCAAAAACGAACAAACCGAAGTTATCATGAAATCAAAATCCACTTTTCGTTGGCTCGATTTCAATCCAATTCGACTAGCAATTTGCCAAAAATGAACAAACCCGAAGTTATCATGAAATCAAAAATGACTTTTCGTTGGCTCGATTCCAATCGAATTAGACTAGTAAATCGCCAAAAATGAACAATCCCGAAGTTATCATGAAATCAAAAACCTCTTTTCATTGGGTTGATTCCAATCGAATTAGACTAACAATTCGCCAGTAATGAACAGACCCGAAGTTATCGTGAAATCAAAAGCCACTTTTCACTAGCTCGATTCCAATCGAATTAGACTTGTAATTCGTCGAATACGAACAAATTCGAAGTTATCATGATATCAAAAGCCTCTATTCCCTGGATCGTTTCCAAACGAATAAGACTAGCTATTCACCAAAAATGAACAAACCCGAATTTATCATGAAATCAACAACCACTTTTACTTGGGTCGATTCAATCGAATTAGACTGGCAATTCATGAAAAACGAACAAACCCGTAGTTATGATGAAGTCAAAAGCCACTTTTCATTGGCTCGATTCCAATCGAATTAAACTAGCAATTCACCAAAATTGAACAAACCGAAGTTATCATGAAATCAAAAATCACTATTCGTTGGATCGAGTCCAATCGAATTAGACTAGCAATTTGTCGAAAACGAACAGAAGTGAAGTTATCATGAAATCAAAATCCACTATTCGTTGGCCTGATTCCAATCGAATTGGACTAGCAATTCGCCAAAAGCGAACAAACCGAAGTTATCATGAAATCAAAATCCAATTTTCGTTGGCTCGATTCCAATCGAATTAGACTGTAATTCGCCAAAAATGAACAAACCCAAAGTTATCGTGAAATAAAAGCCACTTTTCGTTTGGTCTATTCCAATCGAATTAGACTAGTAATTCACCAAAAACGAACAAACCCGAAGTTATCATGAAATAAAAAACCACTATTCGTTGGATCGATTCCAATCGAATTAGACTGCAATTCACCAAAAATGAACAAATCGAAGTTATCATTAAATCAAAATCCACTTTTCGTTGGCTTGATTCCAATCGAATTTGACTAGTAAATTGCCAAAAACGAACAATCCCGAAGTTATCATGAAATAAAAAACCTCTTTTCATTAGGTCGATTCCAATCGAATTAGACTAACAATTCGCCAGTAATGAACAAACCCGAAGTTATCATGAAATCAAAAGCCACTTTTCACTAGCTCGATTCCAATCGAATTAGACTAACAATTCGCCAGTAATGAACAAACCCGAAGTTATCATGAAATCAAAAGCCACTTTTCACTAGCTCGGTTCCAATCGAATTAGACTAGCAATTCGCCGAATACGAACAAATTCGAAGTTATCATGATATCAAAAGCCTCTATTCCCTGGATCGTTTCCGAACGAATAAGACTAGCTATTCACCAAAAACGAACAAACCCGAATTTATCATGAAATCAACAACCACTTTTACTTGGGTCGATTCCAATCGAATTAGACTGGCAATTCGCGAAAAATGAACAAACCCAAAGTTATGATGAAGTCAAAAGCCACTTTTCATTGGCTCGATTCCAATCGAATTAAACTAGCAATTCACCAAAATCGAACAAACCGAAGTTATCATGAAATCAAAAATCACTATTCGTTGGATCGAGTCCAATCGAATTAGAATAGCAATTTGCCGAAAACGAACAGAAGCGAAGTTATCATGAAATCAAAATCCACTTCTCGTTGGCCCGATTCCAATCGAATGGAACTAGCAATTTGCCAAAAACGAACAAATCGAACTTATCATGAAATCAAAATCCACTTTTCGTCGGCTCGATTCCAATCGAGTTAGACTAATAATTCGCCAAAAATGAACAAACCGGTAGTTATCCTGAAATCAAAAACCACTTTTCGTTTGGTCTATTCCAATCGAATTAGACTAGCAATTCGCCAAAAATGAACAAACCCGAAGTTATAATGAAATAAAAAACCACTATTCGTTGGATCGATTCCAATCGAATTAGACAGCAATTCGCCAAAAACGAACAAACTTAAGTTATCAGGAAATCAAAATCCACTTTTCATTGGCTCGATTCCAATCCAATTAGACTAGCAATTCGCAAAAAATGAACAAACTCGAAGTTATCATGAAATCAAAAACCACTTTTCGTTGGCTCGATTCTAATCGAATTAGACTAGTAAATCGCCAGAAACGAACAATCCCGAAGTTATCTTGAAATCAAAAACCTCTTTTCATTGGGTCGATTCCAATCGAATTAGACTAACAATTTGCCGGTAATGAACAAACCCAAAGTTATCATGAAATCAAAATCCACTTTTCACTGGCTCGAATCCAGACGAATTAGACTAGCAATTCGCCGAATATGAACAAATCCGAAGTTATCATGAAATCAAAAACCTCTATTCCTTGGATCGATTCCAATCGAACAAGACTAACTATTCACCAAAAACGAACAAACTCGATGTTATCATGAAATCAGCAACCACTTTCCCTTGGGTCGATTCCAATCGAATTAGACTTGTAATTCGCCAAAAATGAACAAAGCCGAAGTTATGATGAAGTCTTTCGGCTTGTCTTGTAGTTGTAGTCTTTTAGCTTATGAAGTCGTCGGTCTTCCTACACGCATGCGTCCCCAGAATGCCTCCTTAGTTCAGGACGAAGCCAAGCCGATAAAAAGCCACTTTTCATTGGCTCGATTCCAATCGAATTAAACTAGCAATTCACCAAATTCGAACATACCCGAAGTTATCATGAAATCAAAAACCACTATTCGTTGGATCGATTCCAATCAAAATAGACAGCAATTTGCCAAAAATGAACAAATCGAAGTTATAATGAAATCAAAAGCCACTTTTCTTTGGCCCGATTCCAATCGAATTAGACTAGTAAATCGCCAAAAATGAACAATCCCGAAATTATCATGAAATCAAAAACCTCTTTTCATTGGGTCGATTCCAATCGAATTGGACTAACAATTCGCCAGTAATGAACGAACCCGAAGTTATCATGAAATCAAAAGCCACTTTTCACTGGCTCGATTCCAATCGAATTAGACTAGCAATTTGTCGAATACGAACAAATTTGAAGTTATCATGAAATCAAAAGCCACTTTTCACTGGCTCGACTCCAATCGAATTAGACTAGAAATTTGTCGAATACGAACAAATTTGAAGTTATCATGAAATCAAAAGCCTCTATTCCCTGGATCGATTCCAAACGAATAAGACTAGCCATTCACCAAAAACGAACAAACCCAAATTTATCATGAAATCAACAACCACTTTTCCTTGGGTCGATTCGAATCGAATTAGATTGGCAATTCGCGAAAAATGAACAAACCGAAGTTATGATGAAGTCAAAAGCCACTTTTCATTGGCTCGATTCCAATCGAATTAAATTTGCAATTCACCAAAATCGAACAACCCGAAGTTATCATGAAATCAAAAACCACTTTTCGTTAGATCGAGTCCAATCGAACTAGACTAGCAATTTGTCGAAAACGAACAGAAGTGAAGTTATCATGAAATCAAAAACCACTATTCGTTGGATCGAGTCCAATCGAATTAGACTAGCAATTTGCAGAAAACGAACAGAAGTGAAGTTATCATGAAATCAAAATCCACTTTTCGTTGGCCCAATTCCAATCGAATTGGACTAGCAATTCGCCAAAAACGAACAAACCGAAGTTATCATGAAATCAAAATCCACTTTTCGTTGGCTCGATTCCAATCGAATTAGACTAGTAATTCGCCAAAAATGAACAAACCCGAAGTTATCGTGAAATCAAAAACAACTTTTCATTTGGTCTATTCCAATCGAATTAGACTAGTAATTCGCCAAAAATGAAAAAATCCGAAGTTATCATGAGATAAAAAACCACTATTCGTTGGATCGATTCCAATCGAATTAGACTGCAATTCGCCAAAAATGAACAAATCGAAGTTATCATGAAATCAAAATCCACTTTTCGTTGGCTCGATTCCAATCCAATTAGACTATCAATTCGCCAAAAATGAACAAACCCGAAGTGATCATGAAATCAAAAACCACTTTTCGTTGGCTCGATTCCAATCGAATTAGACTAGTAAATCGCCAAAAACGAACAATGCCGAAGTTATCATGAAATCAAAAACATCTTTTCATTGGGTCGATTCCAATCGAATTAAACTAACAATTCGCTAGTAATGAACAAACCCGAAGTTATCATGAAATCAAAAGCCACTTTTCACTGGCTTGATTCCAGACGAATTAGACTAGCAATTCGCTGAATACGAACAAATCCGAAATTATCATGAAATCAAAAACCTTTATTCCTTGGATCGATTCCAATCGAATAAGACTAACTATTCACCAAAAACGAACAAACCCGATGTTATCATGAAATCAGCAACCACTTTTCCTTGGGTCGATTCCAATCTAATTAGACTTGTAATTCGCCAAAAATGAACAAAGCCGAAGTTATGATGAAGTCTTCCGACTTGTCTTGTAGTCGTAGTCTTTTAGCTTATGTAGTCGTCGGCCTTCCTACATGCATGCGTCCCCAGAATGCCTCCTTGGTTCAGGACGAAGCCAAGCCGATAAAAAGCCACTTTTCATTGGCTCGATTCCAATCGAATTAAACTAGCAATTCATCAAAATCGAACAGACCCGAAGTTATCATGAAATCAAAAACCACTATTTGTTGGATCGATTCCAATCGAAATAGACAACAATTCGCCATAAACGAACAAACCGAAGTTATCATGAAATCAAAAGCCTCTATTCCCTGGATCGATTACAAACAAATAAGACTAGCTATTCACCAAAAACGAACAAACCCAAATTTATCATGAAATCAACAACCACTTTTCCTTGGGTCGATTCGAATCTAATTAGATTGGCAATTCGCAAAAAACGAACAAACCGAAGTTATGATGAAGTCAAAAGCCACTTTTCATTGGCTCGATTCCAATCGAATTAAACTTGCAATTCACCAAAATCGAACAACCCGAAGTTATCATGAAATCAAAAACCACTTTTCGTTGGATCGAGTCCAATCGAATTAGACTAGCAATTTGTCGAAAACGAACAGAAGTGAAGTTATCATGAAATCAAAAACCACTATTCGTTGGATCGAGTCCAATCGAATTAGACTAGCAATTTGCCGAAAACGAACAGAAGTGAAGTTATCGTGAAATCAAAATCCACTTTTCGTTGGACCGATTCCAATCGAATTGGACTACCAATACGCCAAAAACGAACAAACCGAAGTTATCATGAAATCAAAATCCACTTTTTGTTGGCTCGATTCCAATCGAATTAGAATAGTAATTCGCCAAAAATGAACAAACCCGAAGTTATCGTGAAATCAAAAACCACTTTTCATTTGGTCTATTCCAATCGAATTAGACTAGTAATTCGCCAAAAATGAACAAATCCGAAGTTATCATGAGATAAAAAACCACTATTCGTTGGATCGATTCCAATCGAATTAGACTGCAATTCGCCAAAAACGAACAAATCGAAGTTATCATGAAATCAAAATCTACTTTTCGTTGGCTCGATTCCAATCCAATTAGACTAGCAACTCGCCAAAAATGAACAAACCCGAAGTGATCATGAAATCAAAAACCACTTTTCGTTGGCTCTATTCCAATCGAATTAGACTAGTAAATCGCCAAAAACGAACAATGCCGAAGTTATCATGAAATCAAAAACATCTTTTCATTGGGTCGATTCCAATCGAATTAGACTAACAATTCGCTAGTAATGAACAAACCCGAAGTTATCATGAAATCAAAACCACTTTTCACTGGCTCGATTCCATACGAATTAGACTAGCAATTCGCCGAATACGAACAAATATTAAGTTATCATGAAATCAAAATCCTCTATTCCTTGGATCGATTCTAATCGAACAAGACTAACTATTCACCAAAAACGAACAAACCCGATGTTACCATGAAATCAGCAACCACTTTTCCTTGGGTCGATTCCAATCGAATTAGACTTGTAATTCTCCAAAAATGGACAAAGCCGAAGTTATGATGAAGTCTTCCGGCTTGTCTTGTAGTCGTAGTCTTTTAGCTTATGTAGTCGTCGGCCTTCCTACATGCATGCGTCCCCAGAATGCCTCCTTGGTTCAGGACGAAGCCAAGCCGATAAAAAGCCACTTTTCATTGGCTCGATTCCAATCGAATTAAACTAGCAATTCATCAAAATCGAACAGACCCGAAGTTATCATGAAATCAAAACCACTATTTGTTGGATCGATTCCAATCGAAATAGACAACAATTCGCCATAAACGAACAAACCGAAGTTATCATGAAATCTAAAGCCACTTTTCCTTCGCTCGATTCCAATCGAATTAAACTATCAATTCGCCAAAATCGAACAAACCCGAAGTTATCATGGAATCAAAACTCACTTTTCATTGCACGATTCCAATCGAATTAGACTAGCAATTTGTCGAAAATGAACAAACCCGAAGTTGTCATGAAATCAAATACCACTTTTCACTGGCTCGATTCCAATCAAATTAGACTAGCAATTCGCCAAAAATGAACAAACCCGAACTTATCATGAAATCAAAAACCACTATTCGTTGGATCAAGTCCAATCGAATTAGACTAGCAATTTGCCGAAAACGAATAAAAGTGAAGTTATCATGAAATCAAAATCCACTTTTCATTGACCCGATTCCAATCGAATTGGACTAGCAATTCACCAAAAATGAACAAACCTGAAGTTATCATGAAATAAAAAACCACTATTCCTTGGATCGATTCCGATCGAATTAGACAGCGATTCGCCAAAAACGAACAAATCGAAGTTATCATGAAATAAAAATCCACTTCTCGTCGGCTCGATTCCATTCGAATTAGACTAGTAATTCGCTAAAAACGAACAAACCTGAAGTTATCATGAAATCAAAAACCACTTTTCATTGTCCAGATTCCAATCCAGTTAGACTAGCAATTCGCCAAAAAATGAAAAAACTCGAAGTTATCATGAAACGAAAAACCACTTTTCATTTGGTCTACTCCAATCGAATTAGACTAGCAATTCGCCAAAAACGAACAAACCCGAAGTTATCATGAAATAAAAAACCACTATTCATTGAATCGATTCCAATCGAATTAGACAGCAATTCGCCAAAAACGAACAAATCGAAGTTATCATGAAATCAAAATCCACTTTTTGTTGGCTCGATTTCAATCCAATTCGACTAGCAATTCGCCAAAAATGAAACAACCCAAAGTTATCATGAAATCAAAAATCACTTTTCGTTGGCTCGATTCCAATCAAATTAGACTAGTAAATCGTCAAAAACGAACAATCCCGAAGTTATCATGAAATCAAAAACCTCTTTTCAATGTTCGATTCCAATCGAATTAGACTAACAATTCACCAGTAATGAACAAATTCGAAGTTATCATGAAATCAAAAGCCACTTTTCACTGGCTCGATTCCAATCGAATTAGACTAGCAATTTGTCGAATACGAACAAATTTGAAGTTATCATGAAATCAAAAGCCTCTATTCCCTGGATCGATTCCAAACGAATAAGACTAGCTATTCACCAAAAACGAACAAACCTAAATTTATCATGAAATCAACAACCACTTTTTCTTGGGTCGATTCGAATCGAATTAGATTGGCAACTCGCGAAAAATGAACAAACCAAAGTTATGATGAAGTGAAAAGCCACTTTTCATTGGCTCGATTCCAATTGAATTAAACTTGCAATTCACCAAAATCGAACAACCCGTAGTTATCATGAAATCAAAAACCACTATTCGTTGGATCGAGTCCAATCGAAATAGACTAGCAATTTGCCGAAAATGAACAGAAGTGAAGTTATCATGAAATCAAAAACCACTATTCGTTGGATCGAGTCCAATAGAATTAGACTAGCTATTTACCGAAAACGAACAGAAGTGAAGTTATCATGAAATCAAAATCCACTTTTCGTTGGCCCGATTCCAATCGAATTGGACTTGCAATTCGCCCAAAATGAACAAATCGAAGTTATCATGAAATCAAAATCCACTTTTCGTTGGCTCGATTCCAATCGAATTGGACTAGTATTTCGCCAAAAATGAACAAACCCGAAGTTATCATGAAATCAAAAACCACTTTTCATTGGGTCGATTCCAATCGAATTAGACTAACAATTCGCCAGTAATGAACAAACCCGAAGTTATCATGAAATCAAAAGCCACTTTTCACTGGCTTGATTCCAATCGAATTAGACTAGCAATTCGCCGAATACGAACAAATTCGAAGTTATCATGAAATCAAAAGCCTCTATTCCCTGGATCGATTTCAAATGAATAAGACTAGCTATTCACCAAAAATGAACAAACCCGAATTTATCATGAAATCAACAACCACTTTTCCTTGGGTCGATTCCAATCGAATTAGACTGGCAATTCGCGAAAAATGAACAAACCCGAAGTTATGATGAAGTCAAAAGCCACTATTCAATGGCTCGATTCCAATCGAATTAAACTAGCAATTCACCAAAATCGAACAACCCGAAGTTATCATGAAATCAAAAACCACTATTCATTGGATCGAGTCCAATCGAATTAGACTAGTAATTTGCCGAAAATGAACAGAAGTGAAGTTATCATGAAATCAAAAACCACAATTCGTTGGATCGAGTCCAATCGAATTAGACTAGCAATTTACCGAAAACGAACAGAAGTGAAGTTATCATGAAATCAAAATCCACTCTTCGTTGGCCCGATTCCAATCGAATTGGACTTGCAATTCGCCCAAAATAAACAAACCGAAGTTATCATGAAATCAAAATCCACTTTTCATTGGTTCGATTCCAATCGAATTGGACAAGTATTTCGCTAAAAATGAACAAACCCGAAGTTATCATGAAATCAAAAATCACTTTTCATTTGGTCTATTCCAATCGAATTAGACTAGCAATTCGCCAAAAACGATCAAACCAGAAGTTATCATGAAATAAAAAACCACTATTCGTTGGATCGATTCCAATCGAATTAGACAACAATTCGCAAAAAACGAACAAACCGAAGTTATCATGAAATCAAAATCCACTTTTCATTTGCTCGATTTCAATCCAATTTGACTAGCACTTCGCCAAAAATGAACAAACCCAAAGTTATCATGAAATTGAAAACCACTTTTCGTTGGCTCGATTCCAATCGAATTAGACTAGTAAATCGCCAAAAATGAAAAATCCCGAAATTATCATGAAATCAAAAACCTCTTTTCATTGGGTCAATTCCAATCGAATTAGACTAACAATTTTCCAGTAATGAACAAACCCGAAGTTATCAGGAAATCAAAAGGCACTTTTCACTGGCTCGATTCCAATCGAATTAGACTAGCAATTTGTCGAATACGAACAAATTTGAAGTTATCATGAAATCAACGGCCTCTATTCCCTGGATCGATTCCAAACGAATAAGACTAGCCATTCACCAAAAACGAACAAACCTAAATTTATCATGAAATCAACAACCACTTTTCCTTGGGTTGATTCGAATCGAATTAGATTGGCAATTCGCGAAAAACGAACAAATCGAAGTTATGATGAAGTCAAAAGCCACTTTTCATTGGCTCGATTCCAATCGAATTAAACTTACAATTCACCAAAATCGAACAACCCGAAGTTATCATGAAATCAAAAACCACTTTTCGTTGGATCGAGTCCAATCGAATTAGACTAGCAATTTGTCGAAAACGAACAGAAGTGAAGTTATCATGAAATCAAAAACCACTATTCGTTGGATCGAGTCCAATCGAATTAGACTAGCAATTTTCCGAAAACGAACAGAAGTGAAGTTATCATGAAATCAAAATCCACTTTTCGTTGGCCCGATTCCAATCGAATTGGACTAGCAATTCGCCAAAAACGAACAAACCGAAGTTATCATGAAATCAGAATCCACTTTTCGTTGGCTCGATTCCAATCGAATTAGACTAGTAATTCGCCAAAAATGAACAAACCCGAAGTTATCGTGAAATCAAAAACCACTTTTCATTTGGTCTATTCCAATCGAATTAGACTAGTAATTCGCCAAAAATGAAAAAATCCGAAGTTATCATGAAATAAAAAACCACTATTCGTTGGATCGATTCCAATCGAATTAGACCGCAATTCGCCAAAAACGAACAAATCGAAGTTATCATGAAATCAAAATCCACTTTTCGTTGGCTCGATTCCAATCCAATTAGACTAGCAATTCGCCAAAAATGACCAAACCCGAACTTATCATGAAATCAAAAACCACCATTCATTGGATCAAGTCCAATCGAATTAGACTAGCAATTTTCCGAAAACGAATAAAAGTGAAGTTATCATGAAATCAAAATCCACGTTTCATTGGCCCGATTCCAATCGAATTGGACTAGCAATTCACCAAAAATGAACAAACCTGAAGTTATCATGAAATAAAAGACCACTATTCCTTGGATCGATTCCATTCGAACTAGACTAGTAATTTGCTAAAAAGAACAAACTCGAAGTTATCATGAAATCAAAAACAACTTTTCGTTGTCCAGATTCCAATCCAATTAGACTAGCAATTCGCCAAAAACGAACAAACTCGAAGTTATCATGAAATCAAAAACCACTTTTCATTTGGTCTATTCCAATCGAATTAGACTAGCAATTCTCTAAAAACGAACAAACCCGAAGTTATCATGAAATAAAAAACCATAATTCATTGAATCGATTCCAATCGAATTAGACAGCGATTCGCCAAAAACGAACAAACCGAAGTTATCATGAATCAAAATCCACTTTACCTTGGCTCGATTCCAATCCAATTAGACTAGCAATTCGCCAAAAATGAACAAACCCGAAGTTATCATGAAATCGAAAACCACTTTTCGTTGGCTCGATTCCAATCGAATTAGACTAGTAAATCGCCAAAAATGAACAATCCCGAAGTTATCATGAAATCAAAAACCTCTTTTCATTGGGTCGATTCCAATCGAATTAGACTAACAATTCGCCAGTAATGACCAAACCCGATGTTATCATGAAATCCAAAGCCACTTTTCTCTGGCTCGATTCCAATCGAATTAGACTAGCAATTCGCCGAATATGAACAAATTCGAAGTTATAATGAAATCAAAAGCCTCTATTCCCTGGATCGATTCCAAACGAATAAGACTAGCTATTCACCAAAAACAAACAAACCCGAATTTATCATGAAATCAACAATCACTTTTCCTTGGGTCGATTCCAATCGAATTAGACTAGCAATTCACGAAAAACGAACAAACAAGAAGTTATGATGAAGTCAAAAGCCACTTTTCATTGGCTCGATTCCAATCGAATTAAACTAGCAACTCACCAAAATCGAACAACCCGAAGTTATCATGAAATCAAAAACCACTATTCGTTGGATCGAGACCAGTCGAATTAGACTAGCAATTTGCCGAAAATGAACAAAAGTGAAGTTATCATGAAATCAAAGACCACTATTCGTTGGATCGAGTCCAATCGAATTAGACTAGCAATTTGCCAAAACCGAACAAAAGTTAGGTTATCATGAAATCAAAATCCACTTTTTGTTGGCCCGATTCCAATCGAATTGGACTAGTAATTCGTCAAAAATGAACAAACCCAAAGTTATCGTGAAATCAAAAACCACTTTTCGTTTGGTCTATTTCAATCGAATTAGACTAGTAAATTGCCAAAAAGAACAATCCCAAAGTTATAATGAAATCAAAAACCTCTTTTCATTGGGTCGATTCCAATCGAATTAGACTAACAATTCGCTAGTAATGAACAAACCCGAAGTTATCATGAAATCAAAAGCCACTTTTCACTGGCTCGATTCCAGAAGAATTAGACTAGCAAGTCGCCGAATACGAACAAATCCGAAGTTATCATGAAATCAAAAACCTCTATTCCTTGGATCGATTCCAATCGAATAAGACTAACTATTCACCAAAAACGAACAAACCCGATGTTATCATGAAATCAGCAACCATTTTCCTTGGGTCGATTCCAATCGAATTAGACTTGTAATTCGCCAAAAATGAACAAAGCCGAAGCTATGATGAAGTCTTCCAGCTTGTCTTGTAGTCGTATTCTTTTAGCTTATGTAGTCGTCGGCCTTCCTACACGCATGCGTCCCCAGAATGCCTCCATGGTTCAGGACGAAGCCAAGCCGATAAAAAGCCACTTTTCATTGGCTCGATTCCAATCGAATTAAACTAGCAATTCACCAAAATTGAACAAACCCGAAGTTATCATGAAATCAAAAACCACTATTCGTTGGATCGATTCCAATCGAAATAGACAGCAATTCGCCAAAAACGAACAAACCGAAGTTATCATGAAATCAAAAGCTACTTTTCCTTGGCTCGATTCCTATCGAATTAAACTATAAATTCGCCAAAATTGTACAAACCCGAAGTTATCATGGAATCAAAAATCACATTTCGTTGCACGATTCCAATCGAATTAGACAAGCAATCTGTCGAAAATGAACAAACTCGAAGTTGTCGTGAAATTAAATACCACTTTTCATTGGCTCGATTCCAATCGAATTGGACTAGCAATTCGCCAAAAATGAACAAACCCGAACTTATCATGAAATCAAAAACGACTATTCGTTGGATCAAGTCCAATCGAATTAGACTAGCAATTTGCCGAAAACGAATAAAAGTGAAGTTATCATGAAATCAAAATCCACGTTTCGTTGGCCCAATTCCAATCGAATTGGACTAGTAATTCACCAAAAATGAACAAACCTGAAGTTATCATGAAATAAAAAACCACTATTCGTCGGATCGATTCCAATCGAATTCAGCAGGAATTCGCCCAAAACGAACAAATCGAAGTTACCATGAAATCAAAATCCACTTTTAGTTGGCTCGATTCCAATCGAAATAGACTAGTAATTCTCTAAAAACGAACAAACCCGAAGTTATCATGAAATCAAAAACCAGTTTTCGTTGTCTCGATTCCAATCGAATTAGACTAGCAATTCGCCAAAAACGAACAAACTCGAAGTTATCTTGAAGTCAAAAACCACTTTTCATTTGGTCTATTCCAATCGAATTAGACTAACAATTCGCCAAAAACGAACAAACTCGAAGTTATCATGAAATAAAAAACCACTATTCGTTGGATCGATTCCAATCGAATTACACAGCAATTCACCAAAAACGAACAAACAGAAGTTATCATGAAATCAAAATTCACTTTTCGTTGGGTCGATTCCAATCCAATTAGACTAGCAATTCGCCAAAAATGAACAAACCTGAAGTTATCATGAAATCAAAAACCACATTTCCTTGGCTCGATTCCAATCGAATTAGACTAGTAAATCGCCAAAAATGAACAATCCCGAACTTATCATGAAATCAAAAGCCACTTTCCCTTGGCTCGATTCCAATCGAATTAAACTATCAATTCGCCAAAATCGTACAAACTCGAAGTTATCATGGAATCAAAAATCACTCTTCGTTGCACGATTCCAATCGTATTAGACTAGCATTTTGTAGAAAATGAACAAACCCGAAGTTGTCATGAAATCAAATACCACTTTTCATTGGCTCGATTCCAATCAAATTAGACTAGCAATTCGCCAAAAACGAACAAACCCGAACTTATCGTGAAATCAAAAACCACTATTCGTTGGATCGAGTCCAATCGAATTAGACTACTAATTTGTCGAAAACGAACAAAAGTGAAGTTATCATGAAATCAAAATCCACGTTTCGTTGGCCCAATTCCATTCGAATTGGACTAGCAATTTACCAAAAATGAACAAACCTGAAGTTATCATGAAATAAAAAACCACTATTCGTTGGATCGATTCCAATCGAATTCAACAGCAATTCGCCCAAAACGAACAAATCGAAGTTACCATGAAATCAAAATCCACTTTTAGTTGGCTCGATTCCAATCGAATTAGACTAGTAATTCGCTAAAAACGAACAAACCCGAAGTTATCATGAAATCAAAAACCACTTTTCGTCGTCTCGATTCCATCGAATTAGACTAGCAATTCGCTAAAAACGAACAAACTCAAAGTTATCTTGAAGTCAAAAACCACTTTTCATTTGGCCTATTCCAATCGAATTAGACTAGCAATTCGCCAAAAACGAACAAACTCGAAGTTATCATGAAATAAAAAACCACTATTCGTTGGATCGATTCCAATCGAATAAGACAGCAATTCGCCAAAAATGAACAAACAGAAGTTATCATGAAATCAAAATCCACTTTTCGTTGGCTCGATTCCAATCCAATTAGACTAGCAATTCGCCAAAAATGAACAAACCTGAAGTTATCATGAAATCAAAAATCACTTTTCCTTGGCTCGATTCCAATCGAATTAGACTAGTAAATCGCCAAAAACGAACAATCCCGAAGTTATCATGAAATCAAAAGCAACTTTTCCTTGGCTCGATTCCAATCGAATTAAACTATCAATTTGCCAAAATCGTACAAACCCGAAGTTATCATGGAATCAAAAATCACTCTTCGTTGCACGATTCCAATCGAATTAGACTAGCAATTTGTCGAAAATGAACAAACCCGAAGTTGTCATAAAATCAAATACCACTTTTCATTGGCTCGATTCCAATCAAATTAGACTAGCAATTCGCCAAAAACGAACGAACCCGAACTTATCATGAAATCAAAAACCACTATTCCTTGGATCGAGTCCAATCGAATTAGACTAGCAATTTGTCGAAAACGAACAAAAGTGAAGTTATCAAGAAATCAAAATCCACGTTTCGTTGGCCCAATTCCAATCGAATTGGACTAGTAATTCACCAAAAACGAACACACTTGAAGTTATCATGAATTAAAAAACCACTATTCGTTGGATCGATTCCAATCGAATTCAACAGCAATTCGCCCAAAACGAACAAATCAAAGTTATCATGAAATCAAAATCCACTTTTCGTTGTCTCGATTCCAATCCAATTAGACTAGCAATTCGCCAAAAACGAACAAACTCGAAGTTATCATGAAATCAAAAACCACTTTTCATTTGGTCTATTCCAATCGAATTAGACTAGCAATCCACCAAAAATGAACAAACCCGAAGTTATCATGAAATAACAAACCACTATTCGTTGGATCGATTCCAATCGAATTAGACAGCAATTCGCCAAAAACGAACAAACCGAAGTTATCATGAGATCAAAATCCAATTTTTGTTGGATCGATTCCAATCCAATTAGACTAGCAATTCGCCAAAAATGAACAAGCCCGAAGTTATCAAGAAATCAAAAACCACTTTTCGTTGGCTCGATTCCAATCGAATTCGACTAGTAAATCGCCAAAAACGAACAATCCCGAAGTTATCATGAAATCAAAAACCTCTTTTAATTGGAACGATTCCAATCGAATTAGACTAACAATTCGCCAGTAATGAGCAAACCCGAAGTTATCATGAAATCAGAAACCACTTTTCACTGGCTCGATTCCAATCGAATTAGACTAGCAATTCGTCGAATACGAACAAATTCGAAGTTATCATGAAATCAAAAACCACTATTCGTTGGATCAAGTCCAATCGAATTAGACTAGCAATTTACTGAAAACGAATAAAAGTGAAGTTATCATGAAATCAAAATCCACGTTTCATTGGCCCGATTCCAATTGAATTGGACTAGCAATTCACCAAAAATGAACAAACTTGAAGTTATCATGAAATAAAAAACTACTATTCCTTGGATCGATTTCGATCGAATTAGACAGCAATTCGCCAAAAATGAACAAATCGAAGTTATCATGAAATAAAAATCCACTTTTAGTTGGCTCGATTCCATTCAAATTAGACTAGTAATTCGCTAAAAATGAACAAACCCAAAGTTATCATGAAATCAAAAACCACTTTTCGTTGTCCAGATTCCAATCCAATTAGACTAGCAATTCGCCAAAAACGAACAAACTCGAAGTTATCTTGAAGTCAAAAACCACTTTTCATTTGGTCTATTCCAATCGAATTAGACTAGCAATTCGCCAAAAACGAACAGACTCGAAGTTATCATGAAATAAAAAACCACTATTCGTTGGATCGATTCCAATCGAATTAGACAGCAATTCGCCAAAAACGAACAAACAGAAGTTATCATGAAATCAAAGTCCACTTTTCGTTGGCTCGATTCCAATCCAATTAGACTAGCAATTCGCCAAAAATGAACAAACCTGAAGTTATCATGAAATCAAAAACCACTTTTCATTTGGTCTATTCCAATCGAATTAGACTAGCAATCTACCAAAAACAAACAAACCCGAAGTTATCATGAAATAAAAAACCACTATTCGTTGGATCGATTCCAATCGAATTAGACAGCAATTCGCCAAAAACGAACAAACCGAAGTTATCATGAGATCAAAATCCACTTTTTGTTGGATCGATTCCAATCCAATTAGACTAGCAATTCGTCAAAAATGAACAAGCCCGAAGTTATCAAGAAATCAAAAACCACTTTTCATTGGCTCGATTCCAATCGAATTCGACTAGTAAATCGCCAAAAATGAACAATCCCGAAGTTATCATGAAATCAAAAACCTCTTTTAATTGGGTCGATTCCAATTGAATTAGACTAACAATTCGCCAGTAATGAGCAAACCCGAAGTTATCATGAAATCAGAAACCACTTTTCACTGGCTCGATTCCAATCGAATTAGACTAGCAATTCGTCGAATACGAACAAATTCGAAGTTATCATGAAATCAAAAAATCTATTCGTTGGATCAAGTCCAATCGAATTAGACTAGCAATTTACCGAAAACGAACAAAAGTGAAGTTATCATGAAATCAAAATCCACGTTTCATTGGCCCGATTCCAATTGAATTGGACTAGCAATTCACCAAAAATGAACAAACCTGAAGTTATCATGAAATAAAAAACTACTATTCCCTGGATCGATTTCGATCGAATTAGACAGCAATTCGCCAAAAATGAACAAATCGAAGTTATCATGAAATAAAAATCCACTTTTAGTTGGCTCGATTCCAATCCAATTAGACTAGCAATTCGCTAAAAATGAACAAACCGTAAGTTATCATGAAATCAAAGTCCACTTTTCGTTGGCTCGATTCCAATCCAATTAGACTAGCAATTCGCTAAAAATGAACAAACCGTAAGTTATCATGAAATCAAAGTCCACTTTTCGTTGGCTCGATTCCAATCCAATTAGACTAGCAATTCGCCAAAAACGAACAAACTCGAAGTTATCTTGAAGTCAAAAACCACTTTTCATTTGGTCTATTCCAATCGAATTAGACTAGCAATTCGCCAAAAACGAACAAACTCGAAGTTATCATGAAATAAAAAACCACTATTCGTTGGATCGATTGCAATCGAATTAGACAGCAATTCGCCAAAAACGAACAAACAGAAGTTATCATGAAATCAAAGTCCACTTTTCGTTGGCTCGATTCCAATCCAATTAGACTAGCAATTCGCCAAAAATGAACAAACCTGAAGTTATCATGAAATCAAAAACCGTTTTTCCTTGGCTTGATTCCAATCGAATTAGACTAGTAAATCGCCAAAAACGAACAATCCCGAACTTATCATGAAATCAAAAGCCACTTTTCCTTGGCTTGATTCCAATCGAATTAAACTATCAATTTGCCAAAGTCATACAAACCCGAAGTTATCATGGAATCAAAAATCACTCTTCGTTGCACGATTCCAATCGAATTAGACTAGCAATTTGTCGAAAATTAACAAACCCAAAGTTGTCATGAAATCAAATACCACTTTTCATTAGCTCGGTTCCAATCAAATTAGACTAACAATTCGCCAAAAACGAACAAACCCGAACTTATCATGAAATCAAAAACCACTATTCGTTGGATCGAGTCCAATCGAATTAGACTAGCAATTTGTCGAAAACGAACAAAAGTGAAGTTATCATGAAATCAAAATCCACGTTTCGTTGGCCCAATTCCAATCGAATTGGACTAGCAATTCACCAAAAACGAACAAACTTGAAGTTATCATGAAATAAAAAACCACTATTCGTTGAATCGATTCCAATCGAATTCAACAGCAATTCGTCCAAAATGAACAAATCGAAGTTATCATGAAATCAAAATCCACTTTTCGTTGGATAGATTCCAATCCAATTAGACTAGCAATTCGCCAAAAATGAACAAACCCGAAGTTATCAAGAAATCAAAAACCACTTTTCGTTGGCTCGATTCCAATCGAATTCGACTAGTAAATCGCCAAAAACGAACAATCCCGAAGTTATCATGAAATCAAAAACCTCTTTTAATTGGGTCGATTCCAATCGAATTAGACTAACAATTCGCCAGTAATGACCAAACTCGATGTTATCATGAAATCCAAAGCCACTTTTCTCTGGCTCGATTCCAATCGAATTAGACTAGCAATTCGCCAAATATGAACAAATTCGAAGTTATCATGAAATCAAAAGCCTCTATTCCCTGGATCGATTCCAAACGAATAAGACTAGCTATTCACCAAAAACGAACAAACCCGAATTTATCTTGAAATCAACATCACTTTTCCTTGGGTCGATTCCAATAGAATTAGACTGGCAATTCGCCAAAAACGAACAAACTAGAAGTTATGATGAAGTCAAAAGCCACTTTTCATTGGCTCGATTCCAATCGAATTAAACTAGCAATTCACTAAAATCAAACAACCCGAAGTTATCATGAAATCAAAAACCACTAATCGTTGGATCGAGTCCAGTCGAATTAGACTAGCAATTTGCCGAAAACGAACAAAAGTGCAGTTATCATGAAATCAAAGACCACTATTCATTGGATCGAGTCCAATCGAATTAGACTAGCAATTTGCCAAAACCGAACAAAAGTTAGGTTATCATGAAATCAAAATCCTTTTTTCATTGGCCCGATTCCAATCGAATTGGACTACCAGTTCGCCAAAAACGAACAAACCGAAGTTATCATGAAATCAAAATCCACTTTTCGTTGGCTCGATTCCAATCGAATTAGACTAGTAATTCGTCAAAAATGAACAAACCCGAAGTTATCGTGAAATCAAAAATCACTTTTCCTTTGGTCTATTCCAATCGAATTAGACTAGTAAATCGCCATAAATGAACAATCCCAAAGTTATAATGAAATCAAAAACCTCTTTTCATTGGGTCGATTCCAATCGAATTAGACTAACAATTCGCTAGTAATGAACAAACCCGAAGTTATCATGAAATCAAAAGCCACTTTTCACTGGCTCAATTCAAGAAGAATTAGACTAGCAAGTTGCCGAATACGAGCAAATCCGAAGTTATCATGAAATCAAAAACCTCTATTCCTTGGATTGATTACAATCGAATAAGACTAACTATTCACCAAAAACAAACAAACCCGATGTTATCATGAAATCAGCAACCACTTTTCCTTGGGTCGATTCCAATCGAATTAGACTTGTAATTCGCCAAAAATGAACAAAGCCGAAGTTATGATGAAGTCTTCCAGCTTGTCTTGTAGTCGTAGTCTTTTAGCTTATGTAGTCGTCGGCCTTCCGACACGCATGCGTCCCCAGAATGCCTCCATAGTTCAGGACGAATCCAAGCCGATAAAAAGCCACTTTTCATTGGCTCGATTCCAATCGAATTAAACTAGCAATTCACTAAAATTGAATAAACCCGAAATTATCATGAAATCAAAAACCACTATTCGTTGGATCGATTCCAATCGAAATAGACAGCAATTTGCCAAAAACGAACAAACCGAAGTTATCATGAAATCAAAAGCTACTTTTCCTTGGCTCGATTCCAATCGAATTAAACTATAAATTTGCCAAAATTGTACAAACCCGAAGTTATCATAGAATCAAAAATCACTTTTCGTTGCACGATTCCAATCGAATTAGACTAGCAATCTGTCAAAAATGAACAAACCCGAAGTTGTCGTGAAATCAAATACCACTTTTCATTGGCTCGATTCCAATCAAATTAGACTAGCAATTCGCCAAAAATGAACAAACCCGAACTTATCATGAAATCAAAAACCACTATTCGTTGGATCGAGTCCAATCGAATTAGACTAGCAATTTGCCGAAAACGAACAAAAGTGACGTTATCATGAAATCAAAATGCACGTTTCGTTGGCCCAATTCCAATCGAATTGGACTAGCAATTCGCCAAAAACAAACAAACCTGAGGTTATCATGAAATAAAAAACCACTATTCGTTGGATCGATTCCAATCGAATTCGACAGCAATTCGCCCAAAATGAACAAATCGAAGTTATCATGAAATCAAAATCTACTTTTAGTTGGCTCGATTCCAATCGAATTAGGCTAGTAATTCGCTAAAAACGAACAAACCCGAAGTTATCATGAAATCAAAAACCACTTTTCGTTGTCTCGATTCCAATCGAATTAGACTAGTAATTAGCCAAATACGAACAAACTCGAAGTTATCTTGAAATCAAAAACCACTTTTCATTTGGTCTATTCCAATCGAATTAGACTAGCAATTCGCCAAAAACGAACAAACTCGAAGTTATCATGAAATAAAAAACGACTATTCGTTGGATCGATTCCAATCGAATTACACAGCAATTCGCCAAAAATGAACAAACCGAAGTTATCATGAGATCAAAATCCACTTTTCGTTGGATCGATTCCAATCCAATTAGACTAGGAATTCGCCAAAAATGAACAAACCCGAAGTTATCACGAAATCAAAAACCACTTTTCGTTGGCTCGATTCCAATCGAATTCGACTAGTAAATCGCCAAAAACGAACAATCCCGAAGTTATCATGAAATCAAAAACCTCTTTTAATTGGGTCGATTCCAATCGAATTAGACTAACAATTCGCCAGTAATAAGCAAACCCGAAGTTATCATGAAATCAGAAACCACTTTTCACTGGCTCGATTCCAATCGAATTAGACTAGCAATTCGTCGAATACGAACAAATTCGAAGTTATCATGAAATCAAAAGCCTCTATTCCCTGGATCGATTCCAAACGAATAAGACTAGCTATTCACCAAAAATGAACGAACACGAATTTAACATGAAATTGACAACCACTTTTCCTTGGGTCGATTCCAATCAAATTAGATTGGCAATTCGCCAAAAACGAACAAACCCGAAGTTATGATGAAGTCAAAAGCCACTTTTCATTGGCTCGATTCCAATCGAACTAAACAAGCAATTCACCAAAATCGAACAACCCGAAGTTATCATGACATCAAAAATCACTATTCGTTGGATCGAGTCCAATCGAATTAGACTAGCAATTTACTGAAAACGAACAGAAGTGATGTTACCATGAAATCAAAAACCACTATTCGTTGAATCGAGTCCAATCGAATTAGACTAGTAATTTGTCGAAAATGAACAGATGTGAAGTTATGATGAAATCAAAAACCACTTTTCGTTGTCTCGATTCCAATCCAATTAGACTAGCAATTCGCCAAAAATGAACAAACTCGAAGTTATCTAGAAATAAAAAACCACTATTCGTTGGATCGATTCCAATCGAATTAGACAGCAATTCGCCAAAAACGAAAAAATCAAAGTTATCATGAAATCAAAATCCACTTTTCGTTGGCTCGATTCCAATCCAATTAGACTAGCAATTCGCTAAAAATGAACAAACCCGAAGTTATCATGAAATCAAAAACCACTTTTCGTTGGCTCGATTCCAATCGAATTAGACTAGTAAATCGCCAAAAATGAACAATCCCGAAGTTATCATGAAATCAAAAGCCACTTTTCCTTGGCTCGATTCCAATCGAATTAAACTATCAATTTGCCAAAATCGTACAAACCCGAAGTTATCATGGAATCAAAAATCACTCTTCGTTGTACGATTCCAATCGAATTAGACTAGCAATTTGTCGAAAATGAACAAACCCGAAGTTGTCATGAAATCAAATACCACTTTTCATTGGCTCGATTCCAATCAAATTAGACTAGCAATTCGCCAAACACGAACAAACCCGAACTTATCATGAAATCATAAACCACTATTCGTTGGATCGAGTCCAATCGAGTTAGACTAGCAATTTGTCGAAAACGAACAAAAGTGAAGTTATCATGAAATCAAAATCCACGTTTCGTTGACCCAATTCCAATCGAATTGGACTAGCAATTCACCAAAAACGAACAAAATTGAAGTTATCATGAAATAAAAAACCACTATTCGTTATATCGATTCCAATCGAATTCAACAGCAATTCACCCAAAACGAACAAATCGAAGTTATCATGAAATCAAAATCCACTTTTAGTTGGCTCGATTCCAATCAAATTAGACTAGTAATTCGCTAAAAACGAACAAACCCGAAGTTATCATGAAATCAAAAACTACTTTTCGTTGTCTTGATTCCAATCCAATTAGACTAGCAATTCGCCAAAAACGAACAAACTCGAAGTTATCATGAAATCAAAAACCACTTTTCATTTGGTCTATTCCAATCGAATTAGACTAGCAATTCGCTAAAAACGAACAAACCCGAAGTTCTCATGAATTAAAAAACCACTATTCGTTGGATCGATTCCAATCTAATTAGACAGTAATTCGCCAAAAATGAACAAACCGAAGTTGTCATGAGATCAAAATCCACTTTTCATTGGATCGATTCCACTCCAATTAGACTAGCAATTTGCCAAAAATGAACAAACCCAAAGTTATCACGAAATCAAAAACCACTTTTCGTTGGCTCGATTCCAATCGAATTAGACTAGTAAATCGCTAAAAACGAAAAAGCTCGAAGTTATCATGAAATCAAAAACCTCCTTTAATTGGGTCGATTCCAATCAAATTAGACTAACAATTCGCCAGTAATGAGCAAACCCGAAGTTATCATGAAATCAAAAGCCACTTTTCACTGGCTCGATTCCAATCGAATTAGACTAGCAATTCGTCGAATACGAACAAATTCGAAGTTATCATGAAATCAAAAGCCTCTATTCCCTGGATCGATTCCAAATGAATAAGACTAGCTATTCACCAAAAATGAACAAACCCAAATTTATCATGAAATCAACAACCACTTTTCCTTGGGTCGATTCCAATCGAATTAGATTGGCAATTCGCCAAAAACGAACAAACCCGAAGTTATGATGAAGTCAAAAACTACTTTTCATTGGCTTGATTCCAATCGAATTAAAATAGCAATTCACCAAAATCGAACAACCCGAAGTTATCATTAAATCAAAAACCACTATTTCTTGGATCGAGTCCTATCAAAATAGGCAGCAATTCGCCAAAAATGAACAAAGCGAAGTTATCATGAAATCAAAAGCCACTTTTCCTTGGCTCGATTCCAATCGAATTAAACTATCAATTCGCCAAAATCGAACAAAGCCGAAGTTATCATGGAATCAAATATCAATTTTCGTTGCACGATTCCAATCGAATTAGGCTAACAATTTGTCGAAAATGAACAAACTCGAAGTTGTCATGAAATCAAATACCACTTTTCATTGGCTCGATTCCAATCAAATTAGACTATCAATTCGCCAAAAACGAACAAACCCGAACTTATCATGAAATTATAAACCACTATTCGTTGGATCGAGTCCAATCGAGTTAGACTAGCAATTTGTCGAAAACGAACAAAAGTGAAGTTATCATGAAATCAAAATCCACGTTTCGTTGGCCCGATTCCAATCGAATTGGACTAGCAATTCAACAAAAACGAACAAACCTGAAGTTATCATGAAATAAAAAACCACTATTCGTTGAATCGATTCCAATCGAATTAGACAGCAATTCGCCAAAAAGAACAAATCGAAGTTTTCATGAAATCAAAATACACTTTTCGTTGGCTCGATTCCAATCGAATTAGACTAGTAATTTGCTAAAAACGAACAAACCCGAAGTTATCATGAAGTCAAAAACCACTTTTCGTTGTCTCCACTCCATTCCAATTAGACTAGCAGTTCGCCAAAAACGAACAAACTCGAAGTTATCATGAAATCAAAAACCACTTTTCATTTGGTCTATTCCAATCGAACTAGACTAGCAATTCGCCAAAAATGAACAAACCCGAAGTTATCATGAAATAAAAATCCACTATTCGCTGGATCGATTCCAATCGAATTAGACTAGCAATTCGCCAAAAATGAACAAACCCGAAGTTATCACGAAATCAAAAACCACTTTTCGTTGGCTCGATTCCAATCGAATTAGACTAGTAAATCGCTAAAAACGAAAAAGCTCGAAGTTATCATGAAATCAAAAACCTCTTTTAATTGGGTCGATTCCAATCAAATTAGACTAACAATTCGCCAGTAATCAGCAAACCCGAAGTTATCATGAAATCAAAAGCCACTTTTCACTGGCTCGATTCCAATCGAATTAGACTAGTAATTCGTCGAATACGAACAAATTCGAAGTTATCATGAAATCAAAAGCCTCTATTCCCTGGATCGATTCCAAACGAATAAGACTAGCTATTCACCAAAAATGAACAAACCCAAATTTATCATGAAATCAACAACCACTTTTCTTTGGGTCGATTCCAATCGAATTAGATTGGCAATTCGCCAAAAACGAACAAACCCGAAGTTATGATGAAGTCAAAAACTACTTTTCATTGGCTCGATTCCAATCGAATTAAAATAGCAATTCACCAAAATCGAACAACCCGAAGTTATCATTAAATCAAAAACCACTATTTCTTGGATCGAGTCCTATCAAAATAGACAGCAATTCGCCAAAAATGAACAAAGCGAAGTTATCATGAAATCAAAAGCCACTTTTCCTTGGCTCGATTCCAATCGAATTAAACTATCAATTCGCCAAAATCGAACAAAGCCGAAGTTATCATGGAATCAAATATCAATTTTCGTTTCACGATTCCAATCGAATTAGGCTAACAATTTGTCGAAAATGAACAAACTCGAAGTTGTCATGAAATCAAATACCACTTTTCATTGGCTCGATTCCAATCAAATTAGACTAGCAATTCGCCAAAAATGAACAAACCCGAACTTATCATGAAATCATAAACCACTATTCGTTGGATCGAGTCCAATCGAGTTAGACTAGCAATTTGTCGAAAATGAACAAAAGTGAAGTAATCATGAAATCAAAATCCACGTTTCGTTGGCCCGATTCCAATCGAATTGGACTAGCAATTCAACAAAAACGAACAAACCTGAAGTTATCATGAAATAAAAAACCACTATTCGTTGAATCGATTCCAATCGAATTAGACAGTAATTCGACAAAAAGAACAAATCGAAGTTTTCATGAGATCAAAATCCACTTTTCGTTGGCTCGATTCAAATCGAATTAGACTAGTAATTTGCTAAAAACGAACAAACCCGAAGTTATCATGAAGTCAAAAACCACTTTTCGTTGTCTCCACTCCATTCCAATTAGACTAGCAATTCGCCAAAAATGAACAAACTCGAAGTTATCATGAAATCAAAAACCACTTTTCATTTGGTCTATTCCAATCGAACTAGACTAGCAATTCGCCAAAAATGAACAAACCCGAAGTTATCATGAAATAAAAAGCCACTATTCACTGGATCGATTCCAATCGAATTAGACAACAATTCGCCAAAAATGAACAAACCGAAGTTATCATGAAATGAAAAACCACTTTTTGTTGGCTCAATTCCAATCCAATTGGACTAGCAATTCGCCAAAAATGAACAAACCCGAAGTTATCATGAAATCAAAAACCACTTTTCGTTGGCTCGATTCCAATCGAATTAGACTAGTAAATCGCCAAAAACGAACAATCCCGAAGTTATCATGAAATCAAAAACCTCTTTTAATTGGGTCGATTCCAATCGAATTAGACTAACAATTCGCCAGTAATGAGCAAACCCGAAGTTATCATGAAATCAGAAACCAGTTTTCACTGGCTCGATTCCAATCGAATTAGACTAGCAATTCGTCGAATACGAACAAATTCGAAGTTATCATGAAATCAATAGCCTCTATTCCCTGGATCGATTCCAAACGAATAAGACTAGCTATTCACCAAAAATGAACAAACACGAATTTATCATGAAATTGACAACCACTTTTCCTTGGGTCGATTCCAATCGAATTAGACTGGCAATTCACGAAAAACGAACAAACCCGAAGTTATGATGAAATCAAAAGCCACTTTTCATTGGCTCGATTCCAATCGAATTAAACTAGCAATTCACCAAAATCGAACAAACCGAAGTTATCATGAAATCAAAAACCACTATTCGTTGGATCGAGTTCAATCAAATTAGACTAGCAATTTGCCGAAAACGAATAGAAGTGAAGTTATCATGAAATCAAAAACCACTATTCGTTGGATCGAGTCTAATCGAATTAGACTAGTAATTTGCCGAAAACGAACAGAAGTGAAGTTATCATGAAATCAAAATCCACTTTTTAGTTGCCCGATTCCAATCGAATTGGACTAGCAATTCGCCAAAAATGAACAAATCGAAGTTATCATGAAATCAAAATCCACTTTTCGTTGGCTCGATTCCAATCGAATTAGACTAGCAATTCGCCAAAAACGAACAAACCCAAAGTTATCCTGAAATCAAAAACCACTTTTCGTTTGGTCTATTTCAAACTAATTAGACTAGCAATTTGCCAAAAACGAACAAACTCGAAGTTATCATGAAATAAAAAAACCTCTATTCGTTGGATCTATTCCAATCGAATTAGACTAGCAACTCGCCAAAAATGAACAATCTCGAAGTTATAATGAAATTAAAAACCACTTTTCATTGGGTCGATTCCAACCAAATTAGACTAGCAATTCCAAAAAACAAACATTCCCGAAGTTATCATGAAATTAAAAACCACTATTTGTTGGATCGAGTCCAATGGAATTAGACTAGCAATTCGCTAAAAACGAACAAACCGAAGTTACCATGAAATCAAAATCCACTTTTCATTGGCTCGATTACAATCCAATTAGACTAGCAATTCGCCAAAAATGAACAGATCCGAAGTTAATATGAAATCAAAAACCACTTTTCGTTGGCTCGATTCCAATCGAATTAGACTAGTAATTCGCCAAAAATGAATAAACCCAAAGTTTTCATGAAATCAAAAGCCACTTTTCATTGGCTCGATTCTAATCGAATTAGACTAGCAAATCGCCAAAAATGAACAAACCTGAAGTTATCATGAAATCAAATACCACTTTTCATTGGCTCGATTCCAATCAAATTAAACTAGCAATTCGTCAAAATCGAACAGACCCGAAGTTATCATGAAATCAAAACCCACTATTCATTGGATCGACTCTAATCGAATTAAACTAGCAATTCACCAAAATCGAACAACCCGAAGTTATCATGAAATCAGAAACCACTATTCGTTGGATCGATTCCAATTGAATTAGATAGCAATTCGCTAAAAATGAACAAACGAAAGTTATCATGAAATCAAAATTCACTTTTCGTTGGCTCGATTCCAATCGAATTTGACTAGCACTTCGCCAAAAACGAACAAACATGAAGTTATCATGAAATCGAAAGCCCCTTTTCGTTGGCTCGATTCCAATAGAGTTAGACTAGCAATTCGCCAAAAATGAACAATCCCGAAGTTATCATGAAATCAAAAGCCACTTTTCATTGGCTCGATTCCGATCGAATTAGACTGGCAATTCGCCAAAAACGAACAAACCCGAAGTTATCATGAAATCAAATACCACTTTTCATTGGCTCGATTCCAATTGAATTAGACTAGCAACTTGCCAAAAACAAACAATCTCGAAGTTATAATGAAATCAAAAACCACTTTTCATTGGGTCGATTCCAACCGAATTAGACTAGCAATTCCAAAAAACTAACAATCCCGAAGTCATCATGAAATCAAAAACAACTATTTGTTGGATCGAGTCCAATTGAATTAGACTAGCAATTCGCTAAAAACGAACAAATCGAAGTTATCATGAAATCAAAATCCACTTTTCGTTGGCTCGATTCCAATCCAATTAAAGTAGCAATTCGTTAAAAATGAACAAACTTGAAGTTATTATTAAATCAAAAACCACTTTTCACTGGCTCGATTCCAATCGAATTAGACTAGTAATTCGCCAAAAATGAACAAACCTGAAGTTATCATGAAATCAAAAGCCACGTTTCTTTGGCTCGATTCCAACCGAATTAGACTAGCAAATCGCCAAAAACGAACAAACCCGAAGTTATCATGAAGTCAAATACCACTTTTCATTGGCTCGATTCCAATCGAATTAAACTAGCAATTCGCCAAAATTGAACAAACCCGAAGTTATCGTGAAATCAAAACCCATTATTCTTTGGATCGATTCTAATCGAATTTGAAAGCAATTCACCAAAAACGAACAAACCGAAGTTATCATGAAATCAAAATCCACTTTTCATTGGATCGATTCCAATCGAATTTGACTATCGATCCGCCAAAAATGAACAAACACGAAGTTATCATGAAATCAAAAGCCCCTTTTCATTGGCTCGATTCCAATCGAATTAGACTGACAATTCACCAAAAATGAACAAACACGAAGTTATCATGAAATAAAAAACCACTTTTCTTTGGGTCGATTCCAATCGAATTAGACTAGCAATTCGCCAAAAATGAACAAATCGAAAGTTATCATGAAATCAAATACTATTTTTCATTGTCTCGATTCCAATCGAATTAGGCTAGCAACTTGCCAAAAACGACCAATCACTTAAGTTATAATGAAATCAAAAACCACTTTTCATTGGCTCGATTCCAGTCGAATTAGACTAGCAATTTGCCAAAATCGAACAAACCCAAAGTTGTCATGGAATCAAAAATTACTTTTCGTTGCACGATTCCAATCGAATTAGATTAGTAATTCGTCGAAAACAAACAAACCCGAAGTTATCATGAAATCAAATACCACTTTTCATGGGCTCGATTCCAATCAAATTAGACTAGCAATTCGTCAAAAATGAACAAATCAGAACTTATCATGAAATCAGAAATCACTATTCGTTGGATCGAGTCCAATCGAATTGACAGCAATTCGCCAAAAATGAACAATCCCAAAGTTATCATGAAATTAAAAATCGCTTTTCATTGGGTCGATTCCAATGGAATTAGACTAGCAATTCGCCAAAAATGAACAATCCCGAAGTTATCATGAAATCAAAAATCACTATTCTTTGGATTGAGTCTAATCGAATTAGATGAGCAATTCGCCAAAAACAATCAAACTGAAGTCATCATGAAATCAAAAACCACTTTTCTTTGCTCGATTCCAATCGAATTAGACTAGCTATTCGTCAAAAATGAACAAACCCAAAGTTATCATGACATCAGAAACCACTATTCGTTGGATCAAGTGCAATCGAATTAGACACCAATTCGCTAAAAATGAAAAAAACGAAGTTATTATGAAATCAAAATCCACTTTTCGTTGCCCCGATTCCAATCGAATTAGACTAGCAATTCGATAGAAATGAACAAATCGAAAGTTATCATGAAATCAAAAACCACTATTCATTGAATCGAGTCCAATGGAATTAAACAGCAATTCTCCAAAAATGAACAAACCGAAGTTATCATGAAATGAAAATCCACTTTTCGTTATCCCGATTCCAATCAAATTAGACTAGCAATTCGCCAAAAACGAACAAACCCGAAGTTATCATGGAATCAAAAACCACTTTTCGTTGGCTCGATTCCAATCAAATTAGACTAGCAATTATTAAAAACGAACAAACCCGATGTTATAATGAAATAAAAAAACCAGTATTCGTTGGATCGATTCCAATCCAATAAGACTAGCAATTCGCCAAAAACGAACAAACTCGAAATTATCATGAAATTGAAAGCCACTTTTCATTGGCTCGATTCCAATCGAATTAGACTAGTAAATTGCCAAAAACGAACAAACCTGAAGTTACCATGAAATCAAATACCACTTTTCATTGGCTCAATTCGAATTGAATTAGACTGGAAATTCGCCAAAAACGAACAAACCCAAAGTTATCATGAAGTCAAAAGCAACTTCTCATTGGCTCGATTCCAATCGAATTAAACTAGCAATTCACCAAAATCGAACAAACCCGAAGTTATCGTGAAATAAAAAACCACTATTGGTTGGATCGATTTCAATCAAATTAGAAAGCAATTCGTCGAAATGAACAAACCGAAGTTATCATGAAATCAAATACCACTTTTCGTTGGCTAGATTCCAATCGAATTAAACTAGCAATTCGTCAAAAAGGAACAAATCTGAAGTTCTCATGAAATCAAAAACCATTTTTCGTTGGCACGATTCCAATCAAAATATACTAGCAATTATCAAAAACGAACAAGCCCGATGCTATAATGAAATAAAAAACCAGTATTCGTTGGATCGATTCCAATCCAATAAGACTAGCAATTCGGCAAAAATGAACAAACCCGAAGTTATTATGAAAGCAATAACCATTTTTCGTTGGCTTGATTCCAATCGAATTCGACTAGTAATTTGCTAAAAACGAAAAAATTCGAAGTTATCATGAAATCAAAAGCTATTTTTCATTGGCTCGATTCCAATCGAATTAGACTAGCAAATCGCCAAAAATAAATAAACCCAAAGTTATCATGAAATCAAATACCACATTTCATTGGCTCCATTCGAATCGAAGTAGACTAGCAATTCGCCAAAAATGAACAAACCCGAAGTTATCATGAAGTCAAAAGCAACTTCTCATTGGCTCGATTCCAATCGAATTAAACTAGCAATTCACCAAAATCGAACAACCTCGAAGTTATCATGAAATCAAAAACCACTATTCGTTGGATCGATTTCAATCGAATTAGAAAGCAATTCACCAAAAACGAACAAACCGAAGTTATCATGAAATCAAAATCCACTTTTCGTTGGCTCGATTCCAATCGAATTTGACTATCGATCCGCTAAAAACGAACAAACACGAAGTTATCATGAAATCAAAAGCCGCTTTTCATTGGCTCGATTCCAATCGAATTAGACTAGCAATTCGCTAAAAACGAGCAAACCCGAAGTTATCATGAAATCAAATACTACTTTTTATTTGCTCTATTCCAATCGAATTAGACTAGCAACTCGCCAAAAATGAACAATTTCGAAGTTATCATGAAATCAAAAACCACTATTTGTTGGATTGAGTCCAATCGGATTAGACTAGCAATTCGCCAAAAATGAACAAACTGAAGTCATCATGAAATCAAAAACCACTTTTCGCTGCTCGATTCCAATCGAATTACACTAGCAATTCGTCAAAAATGAACAAACCCGAAGTTATCATGAAATCACAAACTACTATTCGTTGGATCGAGTCCAATTGAATTGACAGCAATTCGCTAAAAATGAACAATCCCGAAGTTATCATGAAATCAAATATTGCTTTTCATTGGGTCGATTCCAATGGAATTAGACTAGCAATTCACCAAAAACGAACAATCCCGAAGTTATCATGAAATCAAAAACCACTATTCGTTGGATCGAGTACAATCGGATTAGACGAGCAATTCGCCAAAAATGAACAAACCGAAGTCATCATGAAATCAAAAACCACTTTTCGTTGCTCGATTCCAATCGAATTACACTAGCAATTCATCAAAACTGAACAAACCCGAAGTTATCATGAAATAAAAAATCACTATTCGTTGGATCAAGTGCAATCGAATTAGACAGCAATTCGCTAAAAACGAACAAACCGAAGTTATTATGAAATCAAAATCCACTTGTCATTGCCCCGATTCCTATCGAATTAGACTAGCAATTCGACAGAAATGAACAAATCGAAAGTCATCATGAAATAAAAAACCACTATTCGCTGGATTGAGTCCGATGGAATTTGACAGCAATTCTCCAAAAATGAACAAACCGAAGTTATCATGAAATGAAAATCCACTTTTCGTCGGCCCGATTCCAATCTAATTAGACTAGCAATTCGCCAAAAATGAACAAACCCGAAGTTATCATGAAATCAAATACCACTTTTCATTGGCTAGATTCCAATCGAATTAGACTAGCAATTCGCCAAAAATGAACAAACCCGAAGTTATCATGAAATCAAAAACCACCTTTTGTTGGCTCGATTCCAATCAAAATAGACCAGCAATTCATCAAAAACGAACAAACCCGATGTTGTAATGAAATAAAAAACAGTATCAGTTGGATCGATTCCAATGGAATTAGACAGCAATTCTCCAAAAATGAACAAACCGAAGTTATTATGAAATGAAAATCCACTTTTCGTTGTCCCGATTCCAATCTAATTAGATTAGCAATTCGCCAAAAACGAACAAAGCCGAAGTTATCAAGAGATCAAAAACCACATTTCATTGGCTCGATTCCAATCGAATTAGAATAGCAATTCGCCAAAAATGAACAAACTCGAAGTTATCATGAAATCAAAAACCACTTTTCTTTGGCTCGATTCCAATCAAATAGACTTGTAATTCGCCAAAAATGAATAAACCCGAAGTTTTCATGAAATCAAAAGCCACCATCATTGGCCCGATTCCAATCGAATTAGACTAGCAATTCACTAAAAACGAAGAAACACGAAGTTATCATGAAATCAAATACCAGTTTTCATTGACTTGATTCCAATCAAATTAGACTAGCAATTCATCGAAAACGTACAAACCCGAAGTTATCATGAGATCAAAAACCACTATTCGTTGGATCGAGTCCAATCGAATTAGACAGCAAATCGCCAAAAATGAACAAACCTAAGTTATCATGAAATCAAAATCCACTTTTCGTTGGCTCGATTCCAATAAAATTAGGCTAGCAAATCCGAAGTTATCATGAAATCAAATACCACTTTTCATTGGCTAGATTCCAATCAAATTAGAGTTGCAATTCGCCAACAACGAACAAACCTGGAGTTATCATGTAATCAAAAGCCCCTTTTCATTAGCTCGATTCCAATCGAATCAGACTAGCAATTCGCCAAAAAACAAACAAACCCGAAGTTTTCATGAAATCAAAAACTACTTTTCGTTTGCTCAATTCCAATCGAATTAGACTAACAATTCTTTAAAAATGAACAAACCGAAATTATCATGAAATTAAAATCCACTTTTTGTTGGCTCGATTCCAATCGAATTAGACTAGTAATTTGTCAAAAACGAACAAACCCGAAGTTATCTTGAAATCAAATACCACTTTTCATTGGCCCGATTCCAATCGAACTAGACTAGCGATTCGTCAAAATCGAACAATCCCGAAGTTATCATGAAATCAAAAACCACTTTTCATTGGGTTGATTCCAATCGAATTAGACGAGCAATTCGCAAAAACGAACAAACTCGAACTTATCATGAAATCAAGAGCCACTTTTCATTGGCTCGATTCCAATCGAGATAGACTAGCAATTCGCCAAAAATGGACAAACCCGAAGTTATCATGAAATCAAATACCACTTTTCATTGACTCAATTCCAATCGAATTAGACTAGCAATTCGCGAAAAATGAACAATACCGGAGTTATCATGAAATCAAAAACCACTTTTCATTGGGTCGATTCCAATCGCATTAGACTAGCAATTCGTCAAAAACTAACAATCCCGAAATTATCATGAAATCAAAAACCAGTTTTCATTGGGTCGATTCCAATCGAATTGGACTAGCAATTAGCCAAAAACGAACAAACCCGAAGTTTTCATGAAATCAAAAGCCACCATCATTGGCCCGATTAAAATTGAATTACACTACCAATTCGCTAAAAACGAAGAAACACGAAGTTATCATGAAATTAAATACCACTTTTCGTTGGCTCGATTCCAATCAAATTAGACTAGCAATTCGTCGAAAATGAACAAACCCGAAGTTATCATGAAATCAAAGACCACTATTCGTTGGATCGAGTCCAATTGAATTAGACAGCAAATCGTCAAAAATGAACAAACCGAAGTTATCATGAAATCAAAATCCACTTTTCGTTGGCTCGAATCCAATCAAATTAGGCTAGCAATTCGCCAAAAACAAACAAATCCGAAGTTATCATGAAATCAAATACGACTTTTCATTGGTCAGATTCCAATCCGTTTAGACTTGCAATTCGCCAAAAATGAACAAACCCGAAGTTGTCATGTAATCAAAAGCCCCTTTTCATTGGCTCGATTCCAATCGAATTAGACTAGCAATTCGCCAAAAACGAACGAACCCGAAGTTATCATGAAATCAAAACCCCCCATCATTGGCCCGATTCCAATCGAATTAGACTAGCAATTCGCCAAAAACGAACGAACCCGAAGTTATCATGAAATCAAAACCCCCCATCATTGGCCCGATTCCAATCGAATTAGACTAGAAATTTGCCAAAAACGAGCGAACCCAAAGTCATCATGAAATCAGAAACCACTTTTCATTGACTCGATTCCAATCAACTTAGACTACCAATTCGCCAAAAACGAACAAACCCGAAGTTATCATGAAATCAAAAACCACTTTTCGTTGGCTCGATTCCAATCGAATAGACTAGCAATTCGCCAAAAACGAACAAACCCAAAGTTATCATGAAGTCAAAAACCACTTTTCGTTGGCTCTATTCCTATCGAATTAGACTAGCAATTCGCCAAAAATGAAGAAACCCAGAGTCATCATGAAATCAAATTCCAATATTCGTTGGATCGAGTCCAATCGAGTTAGACAGCAATTTTCCAAAAACGAACAAGCCGAAGTTATCATGAAATTAAAATCCACTTTTCGTTGGCTCGATTCCAATTGAATTAGACTAGTAATTCGCAAAAAATGAACAAACCTAAAGTTATGATGAAATCAAAAACCACTTTTCGTTGGCACGATTTCAATCCAATTAGACTAGCAATTCGCTAGAAAACAAACAAACCCAAAGTTTTCATGAAATCAAAAACTACTTTTCGTTTCCTCAATTCCAATCGAATTAGACTAACAATTCTTTAAAAACGAACAAACCGAAGTTATCATGAAATTAAAATCCACTTTTCATTGGCTCGATTCCAATCAAATTAGACTAGTAATTTGTCAAAAACGAACAAACCCGAAGTTATCATGAAATCAAATGCCACTTTTCATTGGCCCGGTTCCAATCGAACTAGACTAGCGATTCGTCAAAATCGAACAATCCCGAAGTTATCATGAAATCAAAAACCACTTTTCATTGGGTCGATTCCAATCGAATTAGACTAGCAATTCGTAAAAATGAACAAACTCGAACTTATCATGAAATCAAAAGCCACTTTTCATTGGCTCGATTCCAATCGAGATAGACTAGCAATTTGCCATAAATGAACAAACCCGAAGTTATCATGAAATCAAATACCACTTTTCATTGACTCAATTCCAATCGAATTAGACTAGTAATTCACCAAAAATGAACAATACCGAAGTTATCATGAAATCAAAAACCACTTTTCATTGGGTCGATTCCAATCGCATTAGACTAGCAATTCGCCGAAAACTAACAATCCCGAAATTATCATGAAATCAAAAACCAGTTTCCATTGGGTCGATTCCAATCGAATTAGATTAGCAATTCGCAAAAAACGAACAAGCCTGAAGTTATCCTGAAATCAAAAGCTATTTTTCATTGGCTCGATTCCAATCGAATTAAACTAGCGATTCGCCTAAATCGAACAAACCCGAAGTTATCATGAAATCAAAAAACCACTTTTCTTTGCTCGATTCCAATCGAATTAGACTAGCAATTCGCCAAAAATGAACAAACACGAAGTTTTCATGAAATCAAAACTCACTTTTCCTTGGCTCGATACCAATCGTATCAAACTAGTAATTCGCCAAAATCGAACAAACCCGAAGTCATCATGAAATCAAAAACCACTTTTCGTTGCTCGATTCCAATCGAATTAGACAGCAATTCGCCAAAAACAAACAAATCGAAGTTATCATGAAATCAAAATCCACTTTTCATTGGCCCGATTCCAATCAAATTAGACCGACAACTCGCCAAAAATGAACAAATTCGAAGTTATCATGAAATCAAAAACCACTTTTTGTTGGCCAGATTCCAATCAAATTAGACTAGCAATTCGCTAAAAATGAACAAACCCGAAGTTATCGTGAAATAGAAAACCACCCTTCGTTGGATCGATTCCAATCGAATTAGACAGCAATTCGCCAAAAACGAACAAATCGAAGTTATCATGAAACCAAAATCCACTTTTCGTTGGCTCGATTCCAATCGAATTAGACTAGCAATTCGCCCAAAATGAGCAAACCCAAAGTTATGATGAAATCAAAAACCACTTTTCGTTGGCTCGATTCCAATCTAATTAGACTAGCAATTCGCCAAAGATGACCAATCCCGAAGTCATAATGAAATCAAAAACCACTTTTCATTAGGTCGATTCTAACTGAATTAGACTAGCAATTCCTAAAAATGAACGATCCCGAAGTCATCATGAAATCAAAAACCAATATTTGTTGGATCGTGTCCAATCGAATTAGACTAGCAATTCGCTAAAAACGAACAAACCGAAGTTATCATGAAATCAAAATCCAATTTTCGTTGGCTCGATTCCAATCCAATTAGACTAGCAATTCGCCAAAAATGAACAAACCCAAAGTTATCATGAAATCAAATACCACTTTTCGTTGGGTCGATTCCAATCGAAGTAGACTAGTAAATCGCCAAAAATGAACAATCCTGAAGTTATCATGAAATCAAAAACCACTTTTCATTGGCTCGATTCCATACGAATTAGACTAGCAATTCACCGAATACGAACGAATCCGAAGTTATCATGAAATCAAAAACCTCTATTCCTTGGATCGATTCCAATCGAATAAGACTAACTATTCACCAAAAACGAACAAACCCGATGTTATCATGAAATCAACAACCACTTTTCCTTGGGTCGATTCCAATCGAATTAGACTCGTAATTCGCCAAAAAGAACAAAGCCGAAGTTATCATGAAGTCAAAAGCCACTTTTCATTGGCTTCATTCTAATGGAATTAAACTAGCAATTCACCAAAATCGAACAAACCCGAAGTTATCATGAAATCAAAAACCACTATTTGTTGGATCGATTCCAATCGAATTAGATAGCAATTCGCCAAAAATGAACAAACCGAAGTTATCATGAAATCAAAAGCCACTTTTCCTTGGCTCAATTCCAATCGAATTAAACTATCAATTCGCCAAAATCGAACAAAGCCGAAGTTATCATGGAATCAAAAATCACTTTTCATTGCACAATTCCAATCAAATTAGACTAGCAATTTGCCGAAAACGAACAAACTCAAAGTTGTCATGAAATCAAATACCACTTTTCATTGGCTCGATTCCAATCAAATTAGACTAGCAATTCGCCAAAAAGGAACAAACCCAAGCTTATCGTGAAATCAAAAACCACTATTCGTTGGATCGAGTCCAATCGAATTAGACTAGCAATTTTGTCGAAAACGAACAAAAGTGAAGTTATCATGAAATCAAAATCCACTTTTCGTTGGCAAGATTCAAATTGAATTGGACTACCAATTCGCCAAAAATGAACAAACCTGAAGTTATCATGAAATAAAAAACCACTATTCGCTGGATCGATTCCAATCGAATTAGACAGCAATTCACCAAAAACGAACAAACCGAAGTTATCATGAAATCAAAACCCACTTTTCGTTGGCTCGATTCCAATCGAATTAGACAAGTAATTCGCCAAAAATGAACAAACCCGAAGTTATCATGAAATCAAAAATCACTTTTCGTTGTCTCAATTCCAATCCAATTAGACTAGCAATTCGCCAAAAACGAACAAACTCGAAGTTATCATGAAATCAAAAACCACTTTTCGTTTGGTCTATTCTAATCGAATTAGACTAGCAATTCGCTAAAAATGAACAAAGCCAAAGTTATCGTGAAATAAAAAACCACTATTCGTTGGATCAATTCCAATCGAATTAGACAGTAATTCGCCAAAAACGAACAAACCGAAGTTATCATGAAATCATAATCCACTTTTCGTTGGCTCGATTCCAATCCAATTAGACTAGCAATTCGTCAAAAACGAACAAACCCGAAGTTACCATGAAATCAAAAACCACTTTTCGTTGGCTCGATTCTAATCGAATTGGACTAGTAAATGCCAAAAATGAAAAATCCCCAAGTTATCATGAAATCAAAAGCCAGTTTGCACTGGGTCGACTCCAATCGAATTGGACTAGCAATTCGTCGAATATGAACAAATTCGAAGTTATCGTGAAATCAAAAGCCTCTATTCCCTGGATCGATTCCAATCGAATTAGACTAGCAATTCGCCAAAAATGAACAATCCCAAAGTCATCATGAAATCAAAAACCACCTTTCTTTGGGTCAATTCCAACCGAATTAGACTAGCAATTCATCAAAAATGAACAAACTCGAAGTTATCATGAAATCAAAAGCCACTTTTCATTGGCTTGATTCCAATCGAATTAAACTAGCAATTCGCCAAAAACGAATAAACTCGAAGTTATCATGAAATCAAATAACACTTTTCATTGGCTCGATTCCCATTGAATTCGACTAGCAACTCGCCAAAAATAAACAATCTCGAAGTCATAATGAAATCAAAAACCATCAAAAACCATTTTTCATTGGGCCGATTCCAACCGAATTAGACTAGCAATTCCTAAAAACGAACGATCCCGAAGTCATCATGAAATCAAAAACCTTTATTTGTTGGATCATGTCCAATCGAATTAGACTAGCAATTCGCTAAAAATGAACAAACTGAAGTTATCATGAAATCAAAATCCACTTTTCGTTGGCTCGATTCCAATCCAATTAGACTAGCAATTCTCCAAAAATGAACAAAGCCGAAGTTACTATGAAATCAAAAACCACTTTTTGTTGGCTCGATTCCAATGGAATTAGACTAGAATTCGCCAAAAATGAACAGTCCCAAAGTTATCATGAAATCGAAAACCTCTTTTCATTGGGTCGATTCTAATGGAATTAGACTAGCAATTCGCCAATAATGAACAAACCCTAAGTTATCATGAAATCAAAAGCCACTTTTCATTGGCTCGATTCCAATCAAATTAGACTAGCAATTCGCCGAATACGAAAAAACCCGAAGTTATCGTGAAATCAAAAACCTCTATTCCTTGGATCGATTCCAATCGAGTAAGACTAGCTATTCACCAAAAGCGAACAAACCCGAAGTTATCAAGAAATCAGCAACTACTTTTCCTTGGGTCGATTCCAATCGAATCAGACTAGCAATTCACCAAAAACGAACAAACCCGAAGTTATCACGAAGTTAAAAGCAACTTTCCAGTGGCTCGATTCCAATCGAATTAAATTAGCAATTCACCAAAATCGAACAAACCTGAAGTTATCATGAAATCAAAAACCACTATTCGTTGGATCGATTCCAATCGAATTAGAAAGCAATTTTCCAAAAACGAACAAACCAAAGTTATCATGAAATCAAAATCCACTTTTCGTTGGCTCGATTCCTATCGAATTTGACTATTGATCCGCCAAAAACGAACAAACATGAAGTTATCATGAAATTAAAAGCCCCTTTTCGTTGGCTCTATTCCAATCGAATTAGACTAGCAATTCGCCAAAAACGAACAACCTCGAAGTTATAATGAAATCAAAAACCACTTTTCTTTGGGTCGATTCCAATCGAATTAGACTAGCAATTCGCCAAAAATGAACAATCCTGAAGTTATCATGAAATCAAAAGCCACTTTTCATTGGCTCGATTCCAATCGAATTAGACTAGCAATTCCCCAAAGACGAACAAACCCGAAGTTATCATGAAATCAAAATCCACTTTTCATTGGCTCGATTCCAGTCGAATTAGACTAGCAATTCGCCAAAAATGAAGAAACTCGAAGTTATCATGAAATCAAAAACCTCTTTTCATTGGGTCGATTCCAATCGAATTAGACTAGCAGTTCGCCAAAAACCAACAAACCCGAAGTTATCATGAAATCAAAAGCCACTTTTCATTGGCTCGATTGTAATCGAATTAGAATAGCAATTCGCCATAAATGAACAAACTCGAAGTTATCATGAAATCAAATACTACTTTTCATTGGCTCGATTCCAATCGAATTAGAATAGCAACTCGCCAAAAATGAACAATCCCGAAGTTATAATGAAATCAAAAACCACTTTTTATTAGCTCGATTCCAATCGAATTAGACTAGCAACTCGCCAAAAACGAACAATCTCGAAGTTATAATGAAATCAAAAACCACTTTCCATTGGGTCGATTCCAACCGAATTAGGCTACCAATTCCCAAAAACGAACAATGCCGCAGTCATCATGAAATCAAAAACCACTATTTGTTCGATCGAGTCCAATCGAATTAGACTAGCAATTCGCTAAAAATGAACCAACCGAAGTTATCATGAAATCAAAATCCACTTTTCATTGGCTCGATTCCAATCCAAATAGACTAGCAATTCGCCAAAAATGAACAAACCCAAAGTTATTATGAAATAAAAAACCACTTTTCGTTGGCTCGATTCCAACCGAATTAGACTAGAATGTCGCCAAAAATGAACGATCCCAAAGTTATCATGAAATCAAAAGCCTCTTTTCATTGGGTCTATTCCAATCAAATTAGACTAGCAATTTGCCAACGGAGTTATCATGAAATCAAAGGCCACTTTTCATTGGCTCGATTCCAATCGAATTAGACTAGCAATTCATCAAATACGAACAAACTTGAAGTTATCATGAAATCCAAAACCTCTATTCCTTGGATCGATTCCAATCGAATAAGACTAGCCATTCACCAAAAGCAAACAAACCCGAAGTTATCAAGAAATAGACAACCACTTTTCCTTAGGTCGATTCCAATCGAATCAGACTAGCAATTTGCCAAAAACGAACAAACCCAAAGTTATCATGAAGTCAAAAGCAACTTTTAATTGGCTCGATTCCAATTGAATTAAACTTGCAATTCACCAAAATCGAACAAACCCGAAGTTATCATGAAACAAATAACCACTATTCGTTGGATCAATTCTAATCGAATTAGAAAGCAATTCGCCAAAAATGAAAAAACCGAAGTTATCACGAAACCAAAATCCACTTTTCATTGGCTTGATTCCAATCGAATTTGACTATCGATCCGCTAAAAAATGAACAAACACGAAGTTATCATGAAATCAAAAGCCCCTTTTCGTTGGCTCGATTCCAATCGAATTAGACTAGCATTTCACCAAAAATGAACAACCTCGAAGTTATCATGAAATCAAAAAATTATCATGAAATCAAAAACCACTTTTTTTTGGGTCAATTCCAATCGAATTAGACTAGCAATTCGCCAAAAATGAACAAACCTGAAGTTATCATGAAATCAAAAGCCACGTTTCATTGGCTCGATTCCAATCGAATTAGACTAGCAATTCGCCATAAACGAACAAACCCGAAGTTATCGTGAAATCAAATACTGCTTTTCATTGGCTCGATTCCAATCAAATTAGACTGGCAACTCGCCAAAAATGAACAATCCCGAAGTAATAATGAAATCAAAAACCACTTTTCATTGGCTCGATTCCGATCGAATTAGACTAGCGACTCGCCAAAAATGAACAATCTCGAAGTTATAATGAAATCAAAACCCACTTTCCATTGGGTCGATTCCAACCGAATTAGACTAGCAATTCCCAAAAATGAACAATCCCGAAGTCATCATGAAATCAAAAACCACTATTTGTTGGATCGAGTCCAATCGATTTAGACTAGCAATTCACTAAAAACGAACAAATCGAAGTTATCATGAAATCGAAATCCGCTTTTTGTTGGCTCGATTCCAATCGAATTTGACTATCGATCCGCCAAAAATGAACAAACACGAAGTTATCATGAAATCAAAAGCCCCTTTTCATTGGCTCGATTCCAATCGAATTAGACTAGCAATTCGCCAAAAATGAACAAACCCGAAGTTATCATGAAATCAAAAGCCCCTTTTCATTGGCTCGATTCCAATCGAATTTGACTATCGATCCGCCAAAAATGAACAAACACGAAGTTATCATGAAATCAAAAGCCCCTTTTCATTGGCTCGATTCCAATCGAATTAGACTAGCAATTCGCCAAAAATGAAACACCCTAAAGTTATCATGAAATCAAAAACCACCTTTCTTTGGGTCGATTCCAATCGAATTAGACTAGCAATTCGCCAAAAACGAACAAACCCGAACTTATCATGAAATCAAAAGCCACTTTTCATTGGTTATATTCCAATCAAATTAGACTAGCAATTCGCCAAAAATGAACAAACCTGAAGCTATCATGAAATCAAATACTACTTTTCATTGGCTCGATTCCAATAGAATTAGACTAGCAACTCGCCAAAAATGAACAATCCTGAAGTTATAATAAAGTCAAAAATCACTTTTCATTGGCTCGATTCCAATCGAATTAGACTAGCGACTCGCCAAAAATGAACAATCTCGAAGTTATAATGAAATCAAAATCCACTTTCCATTGGGTCGATTCCAACCGAATTAGACTAGCAATTCCCAAAAATGAACAATCCCGAAGTCATCATGAAATCAAAAGCCACTATTTGGTGGATCGAGTCCAATCGAATTAGACTAGCAATTCGCTAAAAATGAACAAATCGAAGTTATCATGAAAGCAAAATCTACTTTTCGTTGGCTCAATTCCAATTCAAATAGACTAGCAATTCTGATATGAATCAAGGCATGTCCACAACCGAAGCGAGACAAGCGACGAGTTACGGAAAGGATCCATTGATAGTCGAAGGCGGACCGATGACACGATCGAGGACGAAGCGAGTGAAAGAAGTGATGGGATTGCTTGTCAAGCAAACGATCGATGAAACAATGTTTGGGAGGTCAAATGGAACAAGTTTCATGTTGGGGTCGAAGGCCAAAGGAACTTTGATCAACGAGATAAAAGCGGACGAAGGCGGCACGGAGTTGGTTTATGCAATCGTAGGCTCAACGGCCTATGCGGCCGTATAGAAGGCCATCGAAACTACATGTGGCCAGCTGGAATGATCTATGCGATCGCATAGAAATGATCTATGCGGCCGCATAGATCAAAAAGTGGGAAAAAATTCATTTTTTTTTTATTTTTGCCGAATCTTCTAATGTTGGTAGAACTCTTGTGAAATCAAAATATTACCATATTTTGATTAATTTGGACGTTTTTTATGCCATAGTATAAGTAGGAAACTCTTTTCATTATGTAAAAAACTTTTGTTGAAATTAATATAGAGAGAGAAATTTTCTTTCAATCGATTGTTCTTCATTGGACAAACTTAGAACTTATCAAGAATCGATTTCTTGTTGCGTTCTTGACGTCGGATTGTGGGTTTCATTGATTGTAATCAAGGGGTTTCAAATTCTTCGCTAATCTGAGGTTTCGTGGTTCGATTATTGGGGTGTAAGATCCAAAATCGGATTAGTATTGGCGTTCTTGGGTTCCGCATCAATCTAGTTGTGGGTTTCATAGTTTCCATTGCTACGGGGTTCGCATCAGTTGGTATCAGAGCTTTGGCTCCAATTTAATCAGGTTATATCTTTGTTTTTTTTAATTCCTTTCAATTCCTTGTGTTCTTGTCTCCAGAAGGTTTTCTTGATTCTTTGATCCAAAAAGTGTCAAAAAGAATCTTCATATTCTGTTTCTGGGGTCAATTTTCGTCCAAATTCGTTTTCTTTTTCTGCGTTGGTTTTGTTATTGAATTTCGGATAAAAAAAAGTTACTGTTCATCCATACGGTACTGTTCATCCGTATAGTTATAAAAAAAATTGTTACATATTATTGATCCGTCAAATACCAACAATTTTTTTTATTCAATATCGTTTCTCAGTTGCCTAGACACATTGATTCATTCCATTCCTTCAATTCAAAGTCAAAGTTTCAGAAGTTTCCTTGAGTCCTTTTTGTTACAATTCTTTGAATCACATCCGGTTTGAGAATTCTACAAGATTGATTGATTGATTGAGTTCGTTGATTGTCCTTAGAAGCAATTGTTGAAAGAACTGAGTGGTAAAAGGCAGAGAGGTGAGCTCAATAGAGGGTAAAAGCCATTGTGTGTTTTCGAGTGACTTTGGTGAGGCAGTTAAATAAAATTTTAGTGTTAGGATGTCAGAAAGGGCAGAATCAAACTCAAGCTGACAAGGCAACAATAACAACGCATCGGAGGATTTGGTGCAAATGTTTCAAAGGGCATTTGGAGATATGAGAGAATGGTTGGAGAAGCAAGAGGCTTGGATGAATAGGTCAGATACATCGGTGGCCAATCTTAGTCGGGGGCATCGAGTGGATGTGTCCAATGCCAGAGGACCGGATAGATGGGAGCCTACGAGGGAAAGGCGAGAAGAGTATGGATATGGGAGTGAACTGGGCGAAGATGAATTTCACGGTGTTGAGATGGGAAGGATGAGGAATAGAGGAGATAGGTTCGACAGGCGGGGTTGGAATGATCGCGGGGAGGAGTTGGATGGAAATCTAGGAAATATAAAGATGACCATTCCTTCATTCAAAGGAAGGAGTGATCCCAAAGCATATCTGGAGTGGGAGAGAAAGGTTGAGATGATCTTCGAATGTTATAATTATTCGAAGGAGAAGAAGGTGAAGTTAGCGATTTTAGAGTTCAGTGACTATGCCATTTCATGGTGGGACCAAGTGGTTACTTCACAATGTAGGAGTGGGGAAAGACCAGTTAGCACTTGGGAAGAATTGAAGTCATTAATGAGAAAGAGGTTTGTTCTTAGCCATTATTACCGAGATAACCATCAAAAATTGCAAGGCCTATATCAAGGGTCGAAAAGTGTAGAAGATTACCATAAGGAGATGGAAATACTCATGATTAGGCCTAATGTGGTGGAGGATCGAGAGGCTACCATGGCACGATTTTTGAATGGTTTGAATAGGAAAATTGCCAATATAGTAGAGAGCTCTTAACACTCAAGTCAAAGTAGATGATTCGGAGCAGTAGCGAGAAAATATCTTCCATACATGTTGTTACATCAACGATAAGGTATGTAGCATGATAATTGATGGTGGGAGTTGCACGAATGTAGCTAGCACAACTATGGTTGAGAAACTAGGACTAGCATTGTTAAGACACCTAGGCCTTATAAGTTACAATGGTTGAATGATATTGGGGAAGTTAAGGTGAATCGAAGGGTCTTAATCAATTTTTCGATTGGAAGTTATAGTGACAAAGTAGTTTGTGATGTGGTGCCTATGCATGTGGGACATATATTGTTAGGAAGACCATGGCAATATGATAGAAGGGTCACACATGATGGGTATAGGAATCGATATAGCTTTGTCAAGGATGGGAAGACTATTACTCTTGCTCCATTAACACCTGCACAAGTTTATGGAGATCAAAATTAAGCTGAAAGGTGAGGAAGATGAGAGAATAAGAGAGTCTGGAAAAAGGAGAGGCAATAGTGAAACCATCGATAGGAGAGAAAATAGTGAGGTGGCTAAGAGTGGAGAAAAGAGAGAGGAGCCACATGAGGGGAAAGAAAAGGAGTTAGTTGAGAAGAGAGAAAAAGAGTCAGCTGAGCGGAGAGAAAAGCCAAAGGTCAACTTCAATGCAAAGGAGAGTGAGTTGAAAAAAGCTATGAGTGAAAGTAGACAAATGATATTGTTAGTGTACAAGGAGTCCCTCCTCAATCTTGAGGATTCTAACACATCCCTCCCTAGTTTGGTTAAATCTTTATTGCAGGAGTTCGACGATGTGTTTCCCGAGGAGATGCCAAGTGGATTGCCACCAATCAGAGGCATCAAGCACCAGATTGACTTTGTACCCGGAGCTGTCATACGTAATTGACCAGCTTACCGAAGCAATCCCGAGGAGACGAAGGAGCTTCAGAAGCAAGTGGAGGAGTTGATGAGCAAAGGTTATGTCAGGGAGAGCATGAGTCCATGTGCTGTACTTGTTTTGTTGGTACCTAAGAAGGATGGGACTTGGAGAATGTGCGTGGATTGCCGAGCTATCAACAATATCACGGTAAAGTATCGTCACCCAATACCTAGGTTAGATGATATGCTTGATGAGTTGCATGTGGCTTGCATTTTTAGTAAAATCTTAAGAGTGGGTATCATCAAATTCGCATGCGGGAGGGTGATGAATGGAAAACGGCATTTAAAACTAAGTATGGGTTGTATGAATGGTTAGTTATGCCATTTGGACTCACTAATGCACCAAGCACTTTTATACGTTTAATGAACCAAGTTTTGCGTGCTTTTATTAGGAAATTTGTTGTGGTTTACTTTGATGACATCTTAATCTATAGCAAAACCCTAGATGAACATTTAGAGCATTTAAATTGTGTGCTTGTTACCAAAAAAAAAAATTGTGTGCTTGTTGTATTACGAAAGGAACAACTATATGCCAATTTTAAAAAGTGTACATTTTGCATGGATAGAGTTGTTTTCCCAGGATTTGTGGTTAGTGCTAATGGGGTAGAAGTTGATGAAGAAAAGATAAAAGCTATAAAAGAATGGCCAACACCTAAGACTATAACTGAAGTTAGAAGTTTTCATGGATTGACTAGTTTTTATAGGAGGTTTGTAAGAGATTTTAGCACCATCACCACACCGTTGACTAAAATAGTAAAGAAGAGTGTAGGTTTCCATTGGGGAGAATCACAGGAAGTTGCATTTAACATGATTAAGGATAAGCTATGTAAAGCACCTGTTTTAGCATTACCTAATTTTGATAAAACATTCGAGGTTGAGTGTGATGCATCAGGGATAGGTATAGGAGCAGTATTAATGCAGGAAAGGAGGCCTATTGCTTACTTTAGTGAAAATTGAGTGGAGCAGCATTGAACTATCCGACATATGACAAAGAGTTGTATTCACTTGTTCGAGCTTTGGAGACTTGGCAGCACTACTTATGGCCAAAGGAATTCGTGATACATACCGATCATGAATCTTTGAAGCATTTGAGAGGTCAAGGTAAGTTGAACAAAAGACATGCGAGATGGATGGAGTTTATTGAGACTTTTCCATACATCATCAAGTACAAACAAGGTAATGAAAACATAGTTGTCGATGCATTGTCTCGAAGGTACGTGCTTTTAAATTCATTAAGTACTAGATTACTTGGTTTTGAGCATATTAAAAGCATGTATTAAACTGATAGTGATTTTTCTGATATATATGCTTCATGTGACAAATGTGCATTTGATAAATTCTATAGGCATGAAGGATAACTGTTTAAGGAAAATAAGTTGTGCATTCCTAATTGTTCTTTGCATGAATTATTGGTAAGGGAAGCACATGGGGGTGGTTTAATAGGACACTTTGGGGTTCAAAAGACTTTAGACATGTTAGGAGAACATTTTTATTGGCCTATAATGCGACATGACGTAGAGCAAATATGTGGAAAGTGCATAACTTGTAAAAAGGCTAAGTCTAAGGTTCAACCTCATGGATTGTATTCTCCTTTGCCTGTGCCTAGTGAACCATGGGTAGACATATCTATGGATTTTGTGTTAGGTTTGCCTAGGACAAAGAGGGGTAGGGACTCAATATTTGTAGTGGTCAATAGGTTTAGTAAGATGGCGCACTTTATACCATGTCATAAAACTGACGATGCTACTAATATTGCGGACTTGTTCTTTAAGGAAATAGTACGTTTACATGGAGTACCTAAGAGTATAGTGTCAGATAGAGATGTGAAATTTTTGAGTCATTTTTGGCGTGTTTTGTGGAGTAAGTTAGGAACTAAGTTATTGTTTTCTACAACTTGTCACCCACAAACAGATGGTCAAACTGAGGTGGTAAATTGAACTATGACACAATTGCTTAGGACAGTGATCAATAAAAATTTAAAATCATGGGAAGAGTGTTTACCATTCATAGAGTTTGCATATAATCGAGCCATACATTCTACTACTTCATTTTCTCCTTTTGAGATTGTTTATGGTTTTAATCCACTAACACCTATGGATTTAATACCTTTACCTGTGCATGAACGAGGTAGCTTGGATGGGAAACGCAAGGCAGAGATGGTGAAAGCACTCCATGAAAGGGTCAGGATGCAGATCGAAGAGAAAGGAAAGCTGGTTGCATCAAAAGCAAATAAAGGTAGGAGACGCGTTATATTTGAACCTGGAGAATGGGTCTGGGTGCATTTCAGAAAGGAGCATTTTCCAGAACAGAGGAAGTCGAAGTTGCAACCAAGAGGCGATGGACCGTTTCAAGTCATCGAGCGGATCAACGACAACGCCTACAAAGTGGACTTACCAGGTGAGTATAATGTTTCAGCTACTTTTAATGTTGCTGATCTATCTCTTTTCGATGCAGGTTCAGATTCGAGGACGAATCCTTTCGAAGAGGGAGGGGATGATATGAATCAAGGCACGTCCACAACCGAAGCGAGTCAAGCGACGAGTTACGGAAAGGATCCATTGATAGTCGAAGGCGGACCGATGACGCGATTGAGGACGAAGCGAGTGAAAGAAGTGATGGGATTGCTTGTCAAGCAAATGATCGATGAAACAATGTTCGGGAGGTCAAATGGAACAAGTTTCATGTTGGGGTCGAAGGCCGAAGGAACTTGGATCAACGAGATAAAAGCGGACGAAGGTAGCACGGAGTTGGTCTATGCGACCGCAGGCTCAACGGCCTATGCGGCCGCATAGAAGGCCACCGAAACTACATGCGGCCGGCTGGAATGAACTATGCGACCGCATAGAAATGATCTATGCGGCCACATAGATCAAAAAGTGGGAAAAAAATTCGTTTTTTTTTAATTTTTGCTGAATCTTCTAATGTTGGTAGAACTCTTGTGAAATCAAAATATTACCATATTTTGATTAATTTGGACGTTTTTTATGCCATAGTATAAGTAGGAAACTCTTTTCATTATGTAAAAAACTTTTGCTGAAATTAATACAGAGAGAGAAATTTTCTTTCAATCGATTATTCTTCATTGGACAAACTTAGAACTTATCAAGAATCGATTTCTTGTGGCGTTCTTGACGTCGGATTGTGGGTTTCATTGATTGTAATCAAGGGGTTTCAGATTCTTTGCTAATATGAGGTTTCGTGGTTCGATTATTGGGGCTCAAGATCCAAAACCGGATTGTATTGGCATTCTTGGGTTCCGCATCAATCTAGTTGTGGGTTTCGTAGTTTCCATTGCTACGGGGTTCGCATCAAATTTGCCAAAAACGAACAAACCCGAAGTTATTATGAAATCAAAAACCACTTTTCGATGGCTCGATTCCAACTGAATTAGACTAGTATGTCGCCAAAAATGAACGATCCCAAAGTTATCATGAAATCAAGAACTTCTTTTCATTGGGTCGATTCCAATCGAATTAGACTAGCAATTCGCCAATAATAAACAAACCCGAAGTTATCATGAAATCAAAAGCCACTTTTCATTGGCTCGATTCCAATCGAATTAGCCTAGCAATTCGCCAAATACGAACAAACCTGAAGTTATCATGAAATCAAAAACCTCTATTCCTTGGATCAATTCCAATCGAATAAGACTAGCTATTCACTAAAAGCGAACAAACCCGAAGTTATCAAGAAATCAACAACCACTTTTCCTGGGGTCGATTCCAATCGAATTAGACTAGCAATTTGCCAAAAACGAACAAATCCGAAGTTATCATGAAGTCAAAAGCAACTTTTCATTGGCTCGATTCCAATCAAATTAAACTAACAATTCACCAAAACCGAACAAACCCGAAGTTATCATGAAATCTAAAACCACTATTCGTTGGATCGATTCCAATCGAATTAGAAAGCAATTCGCCAAAAATGAACAAGCCGAAGTTATCATAAAATCAAAATCCACTTTTTCGTTGGCTCGATTCCAATCGAATTTGACTATCGATCCGCCAAAAATAAACAAACACGAAGTTATCATGAAATCAAAAGCCCCTTTTCATTGGCTCGATTCCAATCGAATTAGACTAGCAATTCGCCAAAAATGAACAACCCATGAAATCAAAAACCACTTTTCTTTGGGTCGATTCCAATCGAATTAGACTAGTAATTCGCCAAAAACGAACAAACCGGAAGTTATCATGAAATCAAAAGCCACTTTTCATTGGCTCGATTCCAATCGAATTAGACTAGCAATTCGCCCAAAACAAACAAACCCGAAGTTATCATGAAATCAAATACTACTTTTCATTGGCTCGATTCCAATCGAATTAGATTAGCAACTCGCCAAAAACGAACAATCCCGAAGTTATAATGAAATCAAAAACCACTTTTCATTGGGTCGATTCCAATCGAACTAGACTAGCAATTCGTCAAAAATGAACAAACCCGAAGTTATCATGAAACGAAAAGCCACTTTTCATTGGCTCGATTCCAATCGAATTAGACTAGCAATTCGCCAAACACGAACAAAACCGAAGTTATCATGAAATCAAATACTACTTTTCATTGGCTCGATTCCAATCGAATTAGACTAGCAACTCTCCAAAAACGAACAATCTCGAAGTTATAATGAAATCAAAAACCACTTTTCATTAGGTCGATTCCAATCGAATTAGACTAGTAATTTGCAAAAAAATGAATAATCTTGAAGTTATCATGAAATCAGAAACCACTTTTCATTGGGTCGATTCCATTCGAATTAGACTAGGAATTCGCCAAAGACGAACAAACACGAAGTTATCATGAAATCAAAAGCCACTTGTTCTTGGCTCGGTTCAATAGAATTAAACTCTCAATTCGCCAAAATCAAACAAACACGAAGTTATCATGGAATCAAAAATTACTTTTCGTTGTACGATTCCAATCGAATTAGACTAGCAATTCGCCAAAAACAAACAAACTCGAAGTTATCATGTAATTAAGTGTCACTTTTCAATGGCTCGATTCCAATCAAATTTGACTATCAATTCGCCAAAAATGAACAAACCAAAACTTATCATGAAATCAAAAACCATTATTCATCGGATCGAGTCCATTCGAATTGACAGCAATCCGCCAGAAACGAAAAATCCCGAAGTTATCATGAAATAAAAAATCGCTTTTCATTAGGTCGATTTTAATCGAATTAGACTAGCAATTCGCCAAAAACGAACAATCCCGAAGTTATCATGAAATCAAAAACCACTATTCATTGGATAGAGTCCAATCGAATTAGACTAGCAATTTGCCAAAAACAAACAAACTGAAGTTATCATGAAATCAAAATCCACTTTTCGTTGGCTCGATTCCAATCGAATTAGACTAGTGATTCGACAAAAACAAACAAACCCGAAATCATCATGAAATCAAAAACCACTTTTCATCGGCCTGATTCCTATCGAATTAGACTAGCAATTCGCCAAAAATCGAACAATCTGAAGTTATCATGAAATCAAAAACCACTTTTCATTGGGTCGATCTCAATCAAATTAGACTAGCTATTCGCCAAAAATGAACAAACCCGAAGTTATCATGAAATCAAAAGCCACTCTTCATTGGCTCAATTCCAATCAAATCAAACTAGCAATTCGTCAAAATCGAACAAACTTGAAGCTATCAGAAATGAAAAACCACATTTCATGGCTCGATTCTAATCGAATTAGACTAGTAATTCGTCAAAAAGGAACAAACCCGATGTTATCATGAAATCAGAAACCAATATTCAATGGATCGAGTCCAATCGAATTAGACCGCAATTCACCAAAAATGAACAAACTGAAGTTATCATGAAATCAAAATCCACTTTTTGTTGGCCCGATTCCGATCGAATTAGACTTGTAATTCGCGAAAACGAACAAACCCGAAGTTATCATGAAATCGAAAACCACTTTTCGTTGGTTTGATTCCAATAAAATTACACTTGCAATTCGCCAGAAAAGAACAAACCCGATGTTATCATGAAGTAAAAAACCACTGTTCGTTGGATCGATTCCAATCGAATTAGACAGCAATTCACCAAAAATGAATAAACCGAAGTTATCATGAAATCAAAATCCACTTTTCATTGGCTCTATTCTAATCGAATTTGTCTAGTAATTCGCCAAAAACAAACAAACCCGAAGTTATCATGAAATCAAAAACCACTTTTCGCTGGCTCGATTCCAATCCAGTTAGACTAGCAATTCGCCAAAAACGAACAAACCCAAAGTTTTCATGAAATCAAAACCCACTTTTCCTTGTGTGGATTCCAATCGAATTAGACTAGCAACTCACTAAAAACGAACAAACCCGAAGTTATCATGAAATCAAAAGCCACTTTTCATTAGCTCGATTCCAATCAAATTAGACAAACAATTCGCCAAACACGAACAAATCCAAAGTAATCATGAAATCAAATACTACTTTTCATTGGCTTGATTCCAATCGAATTAGACTAGCAACTCGCCAAAAACGAACAATACCAAAGTTATAATGAAATCGAAAACCACTTTTTATTAGATCAATTCCAATCGAATTAGACTAGCAATTCGCCAAAAACGAATAATCCTGAAGTTATAATGAAATCATAAACCACTTTTCATTGGGTCGATTCCATTCGAATTAGACTAGCAATTTGCCAAAGATGAATAAAAACCCGAAGTTATCATGAAATCAAAAGCCACTTTTCCTCGGCTCGATTCCAATTGAATTAAACTCTCAATTCGCCAAAATCGAACAAACACGAAGTTATCATGGAATCAAAAATTACTTTTCATTGCACAATTCCAATCGAATTAGACTAGTAATTCGTCGAAAACAAACAAATCCGAAGTTATCATGAAATCAAATGCCACTTTTCATTGGCTTGATTCCAATCAAATTAGACTAGCAATTCGCCAAAAACGAACAAACCAAAACTTATCATGAAATCAAAAACCACTATTCATTGGATCTAGCTCGATTGAATTGACGGCAATTCGCCAAAAATGACCAATCCGAAAGTTATCATGAAATCAAAAATTGCTTTTCATTGGGTCGATTCCAATCGAATTAGACTAGTAATTTGCCAAAAACGAACAATTCCGAAGTTATCATGAAATAAAAAACCACTATTCGTTGGATCGAGTCCAATCAATTTAGACTAGCAACTCGCCAAAAACAAACAAACCGAAGTTATCATGAAATCAAAATCCACTTTTAGTTGGCTCGATTCCAATCGAATTAGACTAGTAATTCGACAAAAACAAAAAACCTGAAATCATCATGAAATCAAAAACCACTTTTCATCGCCTCGATTCCTATCGAATTAGACTAGCAATTCGCCAAAAAATGACCAATCCCGAAGTTATCGTGAAATTAAAAACCACTTTTCATTGGGTCGATTTCAATCAAATTAGACTAGCTATTCGCCAAAAACGAAAAAACCCGAAGTTATCATGAAATCAAAAGCCACTTTTTATTGGCTCGATTCCAATCAAATCAAATTAGCAATTCGTCGAAATCGAACAAACTCTAAGCTATCATGAAACGAAAAACCACTTTTCATGGCTCGATTCTAATCGAATTAGACTAGTAATTCGTCAAAAATGAACAAACCCGATGTTTTCATGAAATCAAAAATCAATATTCGTTGGATCAAGTCCAATCGAATTAGACCGCAATTCACCAAAAACGAACAAATTGAAGTTATCATGAAATCAAAATCCACTTTTCGTTCGCCCGATTCCAATCGAATTAGACTAGTAATTCGCCAAAAATGAACAAACCCGAAGTTATCATGAAATCAAAAACCACTTTTCGTTGGTTTGATTCCAATAAAATTACACTTGCAATTCGCCAGAAACGAACAAACCCGAAGTTATCATAAAATAAAAACCACTGTTTGTTGGATCGATTCCAATCGAATTAGATAGCAATTCACCAAAAACGAACAAACTGAGGTTATCATGAAATCAAAATTCACTTTTCGTTGGCTCTATTCCAATCGAATTTGACTAGTAATTCACCAAAAACAAACAAACCCGAAGTTATCAAGAAATCAAAAACCACTTTTCGTTGGCTCGATTCCAATCCAATTAGACTAGCAATTCGCCAAAAATGAACAAACCCGAAGTTTTCGTGAAATCAAAAACCACTTTTCCTTGGGTGGATTCCAATCTAATTAGACTAGCAATTCGCCAAAAACAAACAAACCTGAAGTTATCATGAAGTTAAAAGCCACCTTTCATTGGCTCGATTCCAATCGAATTAAACTAGCAAATCGTCAAAATCAAACAAACCCGAAGTTATCATAAAATCAAAAACCACTATTCGTTGGATCAATTCTAATCGAATTAGAGAACAATTTGCCAAAAACGAACAAATCGAAGTTATCATGAAATCAAAATCCACTTTTCCCCGGCTTGATTCAAATCGTATTTGACTAGCAATTCGCAAGAACGAACGAGCACGAAGCTATCATGAAATCAAAAGCCTCTTTTCGTTGGCTCGATTCCAATCCAATTAAACTAGCAATTCACCAAAAACGAACAAATCCGAAGTTATCATGAATTAAAATACCACTTTTCATTGGCCCGATTCCAATCGAATTAGACTAGCAATTCGTCAAAAACGAACAATCCCGAGGTTATCATGAAATCAAAAACAACTTTTCATTGGGTCGATTCCAATCGAATTAGACTAGCAATTCGCCAAAATTGAACAAACCCGAAGTAATCATGAAATCAAAAGCCACTTTTCATTAGCTCGATTCCAATCGAATTAGACTGGCAATTCGCCAAATACGAACAAACCCGAAGTTATCATGAAATCAAAAACCTGTATTCCTTGGATCGATTCCAGTCGGATTAGACTAGCAGTTCGCCAAAAACCAACAAACTCGAAGTTATCATGAAATCGAAAGCCAATTTTCATTGGGTCGATTCAAGTCGAAATAGACTAGCATTCGCCAAGAACGAACAAACCCGAAGTTATCATGAAGTCAAAAGTCACTTTTCATTGGCTCGATTCCAATCGAATTAAACTAGCATTACACCAAAAATGAACAAACCCGAAGTTATCATGAAATCAAATACCACTTTTCATTGGCTCGATTCTGATCGAATTAGACTAGCAATTCGCCAAAAATGAACAATCCCGAAGTTATAATGAAATCAAAAACCACTTTTCATTAGGTCGATTCCAATCGGATTAGACTAGCAATTCACCAAAAACGAATAATCCTGAAGTTATCATGAAATCAGAAACCACTTTTCATTGGGTTAATTCCATTCGAATTAGAGTAGCAATTTCCCAAAGATGAACAAACCCGAAGTTATCATGAAATCAAAAGCCACTTTTCCTCGGCTCGATTCCAATCGAATTAAACTATCAATTCGCCAAAAATGAACAAACACGAAGTTATCATGAAATCAAAAGCCCCTTTTCGTTGACTCGATTCCAATCCAATTAAACTAGCAATTCGCCAGAAACGAACAATCCCGAAGTTATCATGAATTAAAATACAACTTTTCATTGGCTCGATTCCAATCGAATTAGATTAGCAATTCACCAAAAACGAACAGTCCCGAAGTTATCATGATATCAAAAACAACTTTTCATTGGGTCGATTCCAATCGAATTAGACTAGCAATTCGCCAAAATGAACAAACCTGAAGTAATCATGTAATCAAAAGCCACTTTTCATTGGCTCGATTCCAATCGAATTAGACTGGTAATTCGCTAAATACGAACAATCCCGAAGTTATCATGAAATCAAAATCCACTATTCATTGGATCGAGTCCAATCGAATTACACTAGCAATTCGCCAAAAACGAACAAACCCGAAGTTATCATGAATTAAAATACCACTTTTCATTGGCCCGATTCCAATCAAATTAGACTAGCAATTTGTCAAAAACGAACAATCTCGTGGTTATCATGAAATCAAAAACAACTTTTCATTGGGTCGATTCCAATCGAATTAGACTAGCAATTCGCCAAAATTGAACAAACCCGAATTAATCATGAAATCAAAAGCCACTTTTCATTGGCTCGATTCCAATCGAATTAGACTGGCAATTCGCCAAATACGAACAAACCCGAAGTTATCATGAAATCAAAAACCTGTATTCCTTGGATCGATTCCAGTCGGATTAGACTAGCAGTTCGTCAAAAACCAACAAACCCGAAGTTATCATGAAATCAAAAGCCACTTTTCATTGGGTCGATTCCAATCGAATTAGACTAGCAATTCGCCAAAATTGAACAAACCCAAAGTAATCATGAAATCAAAAGCCACTTTTCATTGGCTCGATTCCAATCGAATTAGACTGGCAATTCACCAAATACGAACAAACCCAAAGTTATCATGAAATCAAAAACCTGTATTCCTTGGATCGATTCCAGTCGGATTAGACTAGCAGTTCGCCAAAAACCAACAAACTCGAAGTTATCATGAAATCAAAAGCCACTTTTCATTGGGTCGATTCCAATCGAATTAGACTAGCAATTCGCCAAGAACGAACAAACCCGAAGTTATCATGAAGTCAAAAGTCACTTTTCATTGGCTCGATTCCAATCGAATTAAACAAGCATTTCACAAAAAACGAACAAACCTGAAGTTATCATGAAATCAAATACCACTTTTCATTGGCTCGATTCTGATCGAATTAGACTAGCAATTCGCCAAAAACGAACAATCCCGAAGTTATAATGAAATCAAAAACCACTTTTCATTAGGTCGATTCCAATCGGATTAGACTAGCAATTCCCCAAAAATGAATAATCCTGAAGTTATCATAAAATCAGAAACCAATTTTCATTGGGTTGATTCCATTCGAATTAGACTAGCAATTCCCCAAAGATGAACAAACCCGAAGTTATCATGAAATCAAAAGCCACTTTTTCTCGGCTCGATTCCAATTGAATTAAACTATCAATTCCCCAAAAATGAACAAACACGAAGTTATCATGAAATCAAAAGCCCCTTTTCATTGACTCGATTCCAATCCAATTAAACTAGCAATTCGCCAAAAACGAACAAACCCAAAGTTATCATGAATTAAAATACAACTTTCCATTGGCTCGATCCCAATCGAATTAGATTAGCAATTCACCAAAAACGAACGGTCCCGAAGTTATGATGATATCAAAAACAACTTTTCATTGGGTCAATTCCAATCGAATTAGACTAGCAATTCGCCAAAAATGAACAAACCCGAAGTAATAATGTAATCAAAAGCCTCTTTTCATTGGCTCGATTCCAATTGAATTAGACTGGTAATTCGCCAAATATGAACAATCCCGAAGTTATCATGAAATCAAAATCCACTATTCGTTGGATCGAGTCCAATCGAATTAGACTAGCAATTCACCAAAAATGAACAAACCAAAGTTATCATGAAATTAAAAATTGCTTTTCATTGGGTCGATTCCAATCGAATTAGACCAGCAATTCGCCAAAAATGAACAATCCCGAAGTTATCATGAAATAAAAAACCACTATTCGTTGGATCAAGTCCAATTGATTTAGACTACCAACTCGCCAAAAACAAACAAACCGAAGTTATCTTGAAATCTAAATCCACTTTTCGTTGGCTCGATTCCAATCGAGTTAGACTAGTAATTCGACAAAAACAAACAAACCCGAAATCATCATGAAATAAAAAAAACCACTTTTCATCGCCTAGATTCCTATCGAATTAGACTAGCAATTCGCCAAAAAATGAACAATCTTGAAGTTATTATGAAATAAAAAACCACTTTTCATTGGGTCGATTTCAATCAAATTAGACTAGCTATTCGCCAAAAACGAACAAACCCGAAGTTATTATGAAATCAAAAGCCACTTTTTATTGGCTCGATTCCAATCAAATCAAATTAGCAATTTGCCGAAATCGAACAAACTCGAAGCCATCATGAAATGAAAAACCACTTTCCGTGGCTCAATTCTAATCGAATTAGACTAGTAATACGTCAAAAATGAACAAACCCGATGTTTTCATGAAATCAAAAACCAATATTCGTTGGATCGAGTCCAATCGAATTAGACCGCAATTCACCAAAAACGAACAAATAGAAGTTATCATGAAATCAAAATCCACTTTTCGTTCGCCCGATTCTAATCAAATTAGACTAGTAATTCGCCAAAAATGAACAAACCCGAAGTTATCATGAAATCAAAAACCACTTTTTGTTGGTTTGATTACAATAAAATTACACTTGCAATTCGCCAGAAATGAACAAACCCGAAGTTATCATGAAATAAAAACCACTGTTCGTTGGATCGATTCCAATCAAATTAGACAGCAATTCACCAAAAATGAACAAATTGAAGTTATCATGAAATCAAAATTCACTTTTCGTTGGCTCTATTCCAATTGAATTTGACTAGTAATTCACCAAAAGCAAACAAACCCAAAGTTATCAAGAAATCAAAAACCACTTTTTGTTGGCTTGATTCCAATCCAATTAGACTAGCAATTCGCCAAAAACGATCAAACCTGAAGTTTTCGTGAAATCAAAAACCACTTTTCCTTGGGTGGATTCCAATCGAATTAGACTAGCAACTCCCCAAAAACGAACAAACCCGAAGTTATCATGAAATCAAAAGGCACTTTTCATTGGCTCAATTCCAGTCTAATTAGACTAGCAATTCGACCAATACGAACAAACCCGAAGTTATCATGAAATAAAAAAACCTCTATTCCTTGGATCGATTCCAATCGAATTAGACTAGCAATTTGCCGAAAACGAACGAACCCGAAGTTATCATGAAATCAAAAACCACTTTTCATTGGCTCGATTCCAATCGAATTAGACTAGCAATTTGCCGAAAACGAACGAACCCGAAGTTATCATGAAATCAAAAACCACTTTTCATTGGCTCGATTCCAATCGAATTAGACTAGCAATTTGCCAAAAACGAACAAACCTGAAGTTATCATGAAGTTAAAAGCCACTTTTCATTGGCTTGATTCCAATCGAATTAAACTAGCAATTCGTCAAAATCAAGCAAATCTGAAGTTACCATGAAATCAAAAACCACTATTCGTTGGATCGATTCCAGTCGAATTAGAGAACAATTTGCCAAAAACGAACAAATCAAAGTTATCATGAAATCAAAATCCACTTTTCGTCGGCTTGATTCCAATCGTATTTGACTAGCAATTCGCCAAGAACGAACGAGCACGAAGCTATCATAAAATCAAAACCCTCTTTTCGTAGGCTCGATTCCAATCCAATTAAACTAGCAATTTGCCAAAACGAACAAACCCGAAGTTATCATGAATTAAAATACCACTTTTCATTGGCCCGATTCCAATCGAATTAGACTAGCAATTCGTCAAAAATGAACAATCCCGAGGTTATCATGAAATCAAAAACAACTTTTCATTGGGTCGATTCCAATCGAATTAGACTAGCAATTCGCCAAAATTGAACAAACCCGAAGTAATCATGAAATCAAAAGCCACTTTTCATTAGCTCGATTCCAATCGAATTAGACTGGCAATTCGCCAAATACGAACAAACCCGAAGTTATCATGAAATCAAAAACCTGTATTCCTTGGATCTATTCCAATCGGATTAGACTAGCAGTTCGCCAAAAACCAACAAACCCGAAGTTATCATGAAATCAAAAACCACTTTTCACTGGGTCGATTCCAATCGAATTAGACTAGCAAGTTGCCAAAAACGAACAAACCCGAAGTTATCATGAAGTCAAAAGTCACTTTTCATTGGCTTGATTCCAATCGAATTAAACTAGCATTTCACCAAAATCGAACAAACCCGAAGTTATCATGAAATCAAATACCACTTTTCATTGGCTCGATTCTGATCGAATTAGATTAGAAATTCGCCAAAAATGAACAATCCTGAAATTATAATGAAATCAGAAACCACTTTTCATTGGGTCGATTCCATTCGAATTAGACTAGCAATTCCCCAAAGATGAACAAACCTGAAGTTATCATGAAATCAAAAGCCACTTTTCCTCGGCTCGATTCAAATCGAATTAAACTATCAATTCCCCAAAAATGAACAAACCCGAAGTTATCATGAAATCAAAAACCACTTTTCGTTAGTTTGATTACAATAAAATTACACTTGCAATTCACCAGAAACGAACAAACCCGAAGTTATCATGAAATAAAAACCACTGTTCGTTGGATCGATTCCAATCGAATTAGACAGCAATTCACCAAAAACGAACAAATCGAAGTTATCATGAAATCAAAATTCACTTTTCGTTGGCTCTATTCCAATCGAATTTGACTAGTAATTCACCAAAAACAAACAAACCCGAAGTTATCAAGAAATCAAAAACCACTTTTCGTTGGCTCGATTCCAATCCAATTAGACTAGCAATTCGCCAAAAACGAACAAACCCGAAGTTTTCGTGAAATCAAAAACCACTTTTCCTTGGGTGGATTCCAATCGAATTAGACTAGCAACTCCCCAAAAACGAACAAACCCAAAGTTATCATGAAATCAAAAGTCACTTTTCATTGGCTCAATTCCAGTCTAATTAGACTAGCAATTCGACGAATACGAACAAACCCGAAGTTATCATGAAATAAAAAAACCTCTATTCCTTGGATCGATTCCAATCGAATTAGACTAGCAATTTGTCGAAAACGAACAAACCCGAAGTTATCATGAAATCAAAAACCACTTTTCATTGGCTCGATTCCAATCGAATTAGACTAGCAATTTGACAAAAACGAACAAACCTGAAGTTACCATGAAGTTAAAAGCCACTTTTCATTGGCTCGATTCCAATCGAATTAAACTAGCAATTCGTCAAAATCAAACAAATCCGAAGTTATAATGAAATCAAAAACCACTATTCGTTGGATCGATTCCAGTCGAATTAGACTAGTAATTCGCCAAAAACGAACAAACCATGACTTATCATGAAATCAAAAACCACAATTCGCTGGATCGAGTCCTATCGGATTAGACTAGCAATTCGCCAAAAAAGAACAATCTCGAAGTTATCATGAAATCAAAAACCACTTTTCATTGGGTCGATTTCAATCAAATTAGACTAGCTATTCGCCAAAAATGAACAAACCCGGAGTTATCATGAAATCAAAAGCCACTTTTCATTGGCTCGATTCCAATCAAATCAAACTAACAATTAGCCAAAATTGAACAAACCCGAAGTTATCATGAAATCAAAAACCACTTTTCGTGGCTCGATTCCAATCGAATTAGTCTAGCAATTCGGCAAAAACGAACAAACTTGAAGTTATCGTGAAATCAAAAACTACTTTTCGTTGGCTCGTTTCAACCGAATTAAGCTAGCAATTCACAAAAAACGAACAATCCCGAAGTTATCATGAAATAAAAAACCACTTTTCATTAGGTCAATTCCAATCGAATTAGACTAGCAATTCGCCAAAACGAACAAACTCAAAGTTATCATGAAATCAAAAGCCTCTTTTCATTGGCTCGATACCAGTCGATTTAGACTAGCAATTCGCCAAAAACTAACAAACCTGAAGTTATCATTAGATCAAATACCACTTTTCAAAGGCTAGATTCCAATCGAATCAGATTAGCAATTCGTCGAAAATGAACAAACCCGAAGTTATCATGAAATCAAAAACCACTTTTCGTTGGCTCGATTCCAATCCAATTAGACTAGCAAGTCGCCAAAAATGAACAAACCCGAAGTTATCATGAAATCAAAAATCACTTTTCATTCGCTCGATTCCATTCGAATTAGACCAGCAATTCGCCAAAAATGAACAATCCCGATGTTTTCATGAAATCAAAAACCACTTTTCCTTGGGTCGATTCTAATCGAATTAGACTAGCAACTCGCCAAAAAGGAACAAACCCGAAGTTATCATGAAATCAAAAGTCACTTTTCATTGGCTTGATTCCAGTCGGATTAGACTAGCAATTTGACGAATACGAACAAACCCGAAGTTACCTTGAAATAAAAAACCTCTTTTCCTAGGATCGATTCTAATCGAATTAGACTAGCAATTCGCCGAAAACGAACAAACCCCGAAGTTATCATGAAATCAAAAACCACTTTTCATTGGCTTGATTCCAATCGAACTAGACTAGCAATTCGCCAAAAACGAACACACCCGAAGTTATCCTGAAGTTAAAAGCCACTTTTCATTGGCTCGATTCCAATCGAATTGAACTAGCAATTCGCCAAAATCGAACAAACCCGAAGTTATCATGAAATCAAAAGCCACTTTTCATTGGCTCGATTCCAATCGAATTGAACTAGCAATTCGCCAAAATCGAACAAACCCGAAGTTATCATGAAATCAAAAGCCACTTTTCATTGGCTCGATTACAATCGAATTGAACTAGCAATTTGCCAAAATCGAACAAACCCGAAGTTATCATGAAATCAAAAACCACTATTCATTGGATCGATTCCAATCGAATTAGCAGCAATTCTCCAAAAATGAACAAATCAAAGTTATCGTTAAATCAAAATCCACTTTTCTTTGGCTCGATTCCAATCGAATTTGACTAGTAATTCGCCAAAAATGAAAAACACAAAGTTATCATGAAATCAAAAGCCCATTTTCGTTGACTCGATTCCAATCCAATTAAACTAGCAATTCGCCAAAAATGAACAAACCCGAAGCTATCATGAATTAAAATACCACTTTTCATTGGCTCAATTCCAATCGAATTAGACTAGCAATTCGGCAAAAATGAACAGTCCCGAAGTTATCATGAAATCAAAAACAACTTTTCATTGCGTCGATTCCAATCGAATTAGACTAGCAATTCGCCAAAAATGAACAAGCTCGAAGTAATCATGTAATCAAAAGCCACTTTTCATTGGCTCGATTCCACTCAAATTAGACTGGAAATTCGCCAAATACGAACAATCCTGAAGTTATCATGAAATCAAAATTCACTATTCGTTCGAACTAGTGTAATCGAATTAGACTAGCAATTCGCCAAAAACAAACAAACTGAAGTTATCATGAAATCAAAATCCACTTTTCATTGGCTCGATTCCAATCAAATTAGACGAGCAACTCGCCAAAAATGAACAATCCCGAAGTTATAATGTAATCAAAAACCACTTTTCATTGGGTCGATTCCAACCGAATTAGACTAGCAATTCGCCAAAAATGAATAATCCTGAAGCTTTCATGAAATCAGAAACCACTTTTCATTGGGTCGATTCCATTCGAATTAGACTAGCAATTCGCCAAAGACGAACAAACCCGAAGTTATCATGAAATCAAAAGTCACTTTTCCTTGGCTCGATTCCAATCGAATTAAACTATCAATTAGCCAAAATCGAACATACCCAAAGTTATCATGGAATCAAAAATCACTTTTCGTTGCACGATTCCAAACGAATTAGACTAGTAATTCGCCAAAAACGAACAAACCAGAACTTATCATGAAATCAAAAACCACTATTCGTTGGATCGAGTCCAATCGAATTAGACAGCAATTCGTCAAAAATCAACAATCTTGAAGTTATCATGAAATCAAAAATTGCTTTTCATTTGGTCGATTCCAATCGAATTAGACTAGCAATTCACAAAAAATGAACAATCCCGAAGTTACCATAAAAGCAAAAACCACTATTCGTTGGATCGAATCCAATCGAATTAGACTAGCAATTCGTCAAAAATGAACAAACCGAAGTTATCATAAAATCAAAATTCACTTTTCGTTGGCTCGATTCCAATCGAATTAGACTATTAATTCGGCAAAATAAACAAATTCAAAATCATCTTGAAATTTAAAACCACTTTTCATCGGCCCGATTCCTATCGAATTAGACTAGCAATTCTCCAAAAAAGAACAATGTCGAAGTTATCATGAAATCGAAAACCACTTTTCATTGGGTCGATTTCAATCCAATTAGACTAGCTATTCGTCAAAAATGAACAAACCCGAAGTTATCATGAAATCAAAAGCCACTTTTCATTGGCTCGATTCCAATCAAATCAAAGTAGCAATTAGCTAAAATCGAATAATCTCGAAGCTATCATGAAATCAAAAACCACATTTCGTGGCTCGATTCCAATCGAATTAGACTAGCAATTCGTTGAAAACGAACAAACCCGATGTTATCATGAAATCAAAAACCAATATTTGTTGGATCGAGTCCAATCAAATTAGACCGCAATTCACCAAAACGAACAAACCGAAGTTGTCATGAAATCAAAATCCACTTTTTGTTCGCCCGATTCCAATCGAATTAGACTAGTAATTTGCCAAAAATGAACAAACCTGAAGTTATCATGAAATCAAAAACCACTTTTCGTTGGTTTGATTCCAATAAAATTACACTTGCTATTTGCCAGAAACGAACAAATTCGAAGTTATCATGAAATAAAAAACCACTGTTCGTTGGATCGATTCAATCGAATTAGACAACAATTCACCAAAAACGAACAAACTAAAGTCATCATGAAATCAAAATCCACTTTTCGTTGGCTCTAATCCAATCGGATTTGACTAATAATTCGCCAAAAAAAACAAACCCAAAGTTATCATGAAATCAAAAACCACTTTTCGTTGGCTCGATTCCAATCCAGTTAGACTAGCAATTCGCCAAAAACGAACAAAGTCAAAGTTATCGTGAAATCAAAAACCATTTTTCGTTGGCTCATTTCAACCAAATTAAGCTAGCAATTCGGAAAAAATGAACAATCCCGAAGTTATCATGAAATAAAAAACCATTTTTCATTGGGTCAACTCCAATTGAATTAGACTAGCAATTCGCCAAAAATGAACAAACACGAAGTTATCGTGTAATCAAAAGCCTCTTTTCATTGGCTCGATACCAGTCGATTTAGACTAGCAATTCATCAAAAACGAACAAACCCTAAGTTATCATGAAATCAAATGCAAATGGCTAGATTCCAATTGAATCAGATTAGCAATTCGCCAAAAATGAACAAACCCGAAGTTATCATGAAATCAAAAAGCACTTTTCGTTGGCTCGATTCCAATCCAATTACACTAGCAAGTCGCCAAAAACGAACAAACCCGAAGTTATCATGAAATCAAAATCCACTTTTTGTTCGCTCTATTCCAATTGAATTAGACTAGCAATTCACAAAAAACAAACAATCCCGATGTTTTCATGAAATCAAAAACCACTTTTCCTTGGGTCGATTCTAATCGAATAGACTAGCAACTCGGAAAAAATGAACAAACCTGAAGTTATCATGAAATCAAATGTCACTTTTCATTGGCTCGATTCCAGTTGAATTAGACTAGCAATTTGAGGAATACGAGCAAACCTAAAGTTATCATGAAATAAAAAACCTTTTTTCCTTGTATCGATTCCAATCGAATTAGACTAGAAATTCGCCGAAAATGAACAAACCCGAAGTTATCATGAGATCAAAAACCACTTTTCATTGGCTCGATTCCAATCGAATTAGACTAGCAATTCGCAAAAAACGAACACACCCAAAGTTATACTGAAGTTAAAATCCACTTTTCATTGGCTCGATTCCAATCGAATTGAACTAGCAATTCGCTGAAAACTAACAAACTCGAAGTTATCATGAAATCAAAAATCACTATTCGTTGGATCGATTCCAATCGAATTAGCAGCAATTCTCCAAAAAGGAACAAATCAAAGTTATCATTCAATCAAAATCCACTTTTCGTTGGCTCGATTCCAATTGAATTTGACTAGCAATTCGCCAAAATGAACAAACATGAAGTTATCATGAAATCAAAAGCACCTTTTCGTTGGCTCGATTCCAATCCAATTAAACTAGCAATCCGCCAAAAATGAACAAACCCGAAGTTATCATGAAATCAAATACCACTTTTCATTGGCTCGATTCCAATCGAATTAGACTAGCAATTCGCCAAAAACGAACAATCCCGAAGTTATCATAAAATCAAAAACAACTTTTCATTGGGTCGATTCCAATCGAATTAGACTAGCAATTCGCCAAAAATGAACAAACCCGAAGTAATCATGTAATCAAAAGCCACTTTTCATTGGCTCGATTCCAGTCGAATTAGACTGGCAATTGGCCAAATACGAACAACCCCAAAGTTATCATGAAATCCAAAACCTGTATTCCTTGGATCGATTCCAATCGAATTAGACTAGCAGTTCGCCAAAAACCAACAAACCCGAAGTTATCATGAAATGAAAAACCACTTTTCATTGGGTCGATTCCAATCGAATTAGACTAGCAATTCACTAAAAACAAACAAACCCGAAGTTATCATGATATCAAAAGTCACTTTTCATTGGCTCGATTCCAATCGAATTAAATTAGCAATTCGCCAAAAATGAACAAACTCGAAGTTATCATGAAATCAAATACCACTTTTCATTGGCTCGATTCTGATCGAATTAGACTAGCAATTCGCCAAAAATGAACAATCTCGAAGTTATCATGAAATCAAAAGCCACTTCTCATTGACTCGATTCCAATCAAATTAGACTAGCAATTCGCCAAAAATGAACAAACCCGAAGTTCTCATGAAATCAAATACAACTTTCCATTGGCTCGATTCAAATCGAATTAGACTAGCAATTAACCAAAAACGAACAATCCCGAAGTTATCATGAAATCAAATACTACTTTTCATTGGCTCGATTCCAATCGAATTAGACTAGCAAGTCGCCAAAAATGAACAAATCCAAAGTTATCATGAAATCAAAAACCACTTTTTCTTTGCTCTATTCCAATTGAATTAGACTAGCAATTCGCAAAAAATGAACAATCCCGATATTTTCATGAAATCAAAAACCACTTTTCCTTGGGTCGATTCTAATCGAATTAGACTAGCAACTCGGCAAAAATGAACAAACCTGAAGTTATCATGAAATCAAATGTCACTTTTCATTGGCTCGATTCCAGTTGAATTAGACTAGCAATTTGAGGAATACGAGCAAACCTAAAGTTATCATGAAATAAAAAACCTTTTTTCCTTGTATCGATTCCAATCGAATTAGACTAGAAATTCGCCGAAAATGAACAAACCCGAAGTTATCATGAAATCAAAAACCTCTTTTCATTAGCTCGATTCCAATCGAATTAGACTAGCAATTCGCCAAAAACGAACACACCCAAAGTTATACTGAAGTTAAAATCCACTTTTCATTGGCTCGATTCCAATCGAATTGAACTAGCAATTTGCTGAAAACTAACAAACTCGAAGTTATCATGAAATCAAAAATCACTATTCGTTGGATCGATTCCAATCGAATTAGCAGCAATTCTCCAAAAGGAACAAATCAATGTTATCATTTAATCAAAATCCACTTTTCGTTGGCTCGATTCCAATCGAATTTGACTAGCAATTCGCCAAAAACGAACAAACATGAAGTTATCTTGAAATCAAAAGCACCTTTTCGTTGGCTCGATTCCAATCCAATTAAACTAGCAATCCGCCAAAAATGAACAAACCCGAAGTTATCATGAAATCAAATACCACTTTTCATTGGCTCGATTCCAATCGAATTAGACTAGCAATTCGCCAAAAACGAACAATCCTGAAGTTATCATAAAATCAAAAACAACTTTTCATTGGGTCGATTCCAATCGAATTAGACTAGCAATTCGCCAAAAATGAACAAACCCGAAGTAATCATGTAATCAAAAGCCACTTTTCATTGGCTCGATTCCAATCGAATTAGACTGGCAATTGGCCAAATACGAACAACCCCAAAGTTATCATGAAATCAAAAACATGTATTCCTTGGATCGATTCCAATCGAATTAGACTAGCAGTTCGCCAAAAACCAACAAACCCGAAGTTATCATGAAATGAAAAACCACTTTTCATGGCTCGATTCCAATCGAATTAAATTAGCAATTCGCCAAAAATGAACAATCTCGAAGTTATCATGAAATCAAATACTACTTTTCATTGGCTCGATTCCAATCGAATTAAATTAGCAATTCGCCAAAAATGAACAATCTCGAAGTTATCATGAAATCAAATACTACTTTTCATTGGCTCGATTCCAATCGAATTAAATTAGCAATTCGCCAAAAATGAACAATCTCGAAGTTATCATGAAATCAAATACTACTTTTCATTGGCTCGATTCCAATCGAATTAAATTAGCAATTCGCCAAAAATGAACAATCTCGAAGTTATCATGAAATCAAATACTACTTTTCATTGGCTCGATTCCAATCGAATTAAATTAGCAATTCGCCAAAAATGAACAATCTCGAAGTTATCATGAAATCAAATACTACTTTTCATTGGCTCGATTCCAATCGAATTAAATTAGCAATTCGCCAAAAATGAACAATCTCGAAGTTATCATGAAATCAAATACTACTTTTCATTGGCTCGATTCCAATCGAATTAAATTAGCAATTCGCCAAAAATGAACAATCTCGAAGTTATCATGAAATCAAATACTACTTTTCATTGGCTCGATTCCAATCGAATTAAATTAGCAATTCGCCAAAAATGAACAATCTCGAAGTTATCATGAAATCAAATACTACTTTTCATTGGCTCGATTCCAATCGAATTAAATTAGCAATTCGCCAAAAATGAACAATCTCGAAGTTATCATGAAATCAAATACTACTTTTCATTGGCTCGATTCCAATCGAATTAAATTAGCAATTCGCCAAAAATGAACAATCTCGAAGTTATCATGAAATCAAATACTACTTTTCATTGGCTCGATTCCAATCGAATTAAATTAGCAATTCGCCAAAAATGAACAATCTCGAAGTTATCATGAAATCAAATACTACTTTTCATTGGCTCGATTCCAATCGAATTAAATTAGCAATTCGCCAAAAATGAACAATCTCGAAGTTATCATGAAATCAAATACTACTTTTCATTGGCTCGATTCCAATCGAATTAAATTAGCAATTCGCCAAAAATGAACAATCTCGAAGTTATCATGAAATCAAATACTACTTTTCATTGGCTCGATTCCAATCGAATTAAATTAGCAATTCGCCAAAAATGAACAATCTCGAAGTTATCATGAAATCAAATACTACTTTTCATTGGCTCGATTCCAATCGAATTAAATTAGCAATTCGCCAAAAATGAACAATCTCGAAGTTATCATGAAATCAAATACTACTTTTCATTGGCTCGATTCCAATCAAATCAAACTAGCAATTCGTCGAAATCGAACAAACCCAAATCTATCATGAAATGAAAAACCACTTTTCATGGCTCGATTCCAATCGAATTAGACAAGCAATTTGCCAAAAATGAACAAACCCGATGTTATCATGAAATCAAAAACCAATATTTGTTGGATCGAGTCCAATTGAATTAGACCGCAATTCACCAAAAATGAACAAACTGAAGTTATCATGAAATCAAAATCCACTTTTCGTTGGCCCGATTCCAATCAAAGTAGACTAGTAATTCACCAAAAATGAACAAACCAGAAGTTATCGTGAAATCAAAAACCACATTTCGTTGGTTTGATTCTAATCAAATTAGGCTCCCAATTTGCCAGAAACGAACAAAGACGAAGTTATCATGAAAGAAAAAACCACTGTTCGTTGGATCGATTCCAATCGAATTTGACTAGTAATTCGCCAAAAATAAACAAACCCAAAGTTATCATGAAATCAAATACTACTTTTCATTGGCTCGATTCCAATCGAATTAGACTAGCAATTCGCTAAAAATGAACAATCCTGAAGTTATCATGAAATCAAATACTACTTTTCATTGGCTCGATTCCAATCGAATTAGACTAGCAATTCGCTAAAAATGAACAATCCTGAAGTTATCATGAAATCAAATACTACTTTTCATTGGCTCGATTCCAATCGAATTAGACTAGCAATTCGCTAAAAATGAACAATCCTGAAGTTATCATGAAATCAAATACTACTTTTCATTGGCTCGATTCCAATCGAATTAGACTAGCAATTCGCTAAAAATGAACAATCCTGAAGTTATCATGAAATCAAATACTACTTTTCATTGGCTCGATTCCAATCGAATTAGACTAGCAATTCGCTAAAAATGAACAATCCTGAAGTTATCATGAAATCAAATACTACTTTTCATTGGCTCGATTCCAATCGAATTAGACTAGCAATTCGCTAAAAATGAACAATCCTGAAGTTATCATGAAATCAAATACTACTTTTCATTGGCTCGATTCCAATCGAATTAGACTAGCAATTCGCTAAAAATGAACAATCCTGAAGTTATCATGAAATCAAATACTACTTTTCATTGGCTCGATTCCAATCGAATTAGACTAGCAATTCGCTAAAAATGAACAATCCTGAAGTTATCATGAAATCAAATACTACTTTTCATTGGCTCGATTCCAATCGAATTAGACTAGCAATTCGCTAAAAATGAACAATCCTGAAGTTATCATGAAATCAAATACTACTTTTCATTGGCTCGATTCCAATCGAATTAGACTAGCAATTCGCTAAAAATGAACAATCCTGAAGTTATCATGAAATCAAATACTACTTTTCATTGGCTCGATTCCAATCGAATTAGACTAGCAATTCGCTAAAAATGAACAATCCTGAAGTTATCATGAAATCAAATACTACTTTTCATTGGCTCGATTCCAATCGAATTAGACTAGCAATTCGCTAAAAATGAACAATCCTGAAGTTATCATGAAATCAAATACTACTTTTCATTGGCTCGATTCCAATCGAATTAGACTAGCAATTCGCTAAAAATGAACAATCCTGAAGTTATCATGAAATCAAATACTACTTTTCATTGGCTCGATTCCAATCGAATTAGACTAGCAATTCGCTAAAAATGAACAATCCTGAAGTTATCATGAAATCAAATACTACTTTTCATTGGCTCGATTCCAATCGAATTAGACTAGCAATTCGCTAAAAATGAACAATCCTGAAGTTATCATGAAATCAAATACTACTTTTCATTGGCTCGATTCCAATCGAATTAGACTAGCAATTCGCTAAAAATGAACAATCCTGAAGTTATCATGAAATCAAATACTACTTTTCATTGGCTCGATTCCAATCGAATTAGACTAGCAATTCGCTAAAAATGAACAATCCTGAAGTTATCATGAAATCAAATACTACTTTTCATTGGCTCGATTCCAATCGAATTAGACTAGCAATTCGCTAAAAATGAACAATCCTGAAGTTATCATGAAATCAAATACTACTTTTCATTGGCTCGATTCCAATCGAATTAGACTAGCAATTCGCTAAAAATGAACAATCCTGAAGTTATCATGAAATCAAATACTACTTTTCATTGGCTCGATTCCAATCGAATTAGACTAGCAATTCGCTAAAAATGAACAATCCTGAAGTTATCATGAAATCAAATACTACTTTTCATTGGCTCGATTCCAATCGAATTAGACTAGCAATTCGCTAAAAATGAACAATCCTGAAGTTATCATGAAATCAAATACTACTTTTCATTGGCTCGATTCCAATCGAATTAGACTAGCAATTCGCTAAAAATGAACAATCCTGAAGTTATCATGAAATCAAATACTACTTTTCATTGGCTCGATTCCAATCGAATTAGACTAGCAATTCGCTAAAAATGAACAATCCTGAAGTTATCATGAAATCAAATACTACTTTTCATTGGCTCGATTCCAATCGAATTAGACTAGCAATTCGCTAAAAATGAACAATCCTGAAGTTATCATGAAATCAAATACTACTTTTCATTGGCTCGATTCCAATCGAATTAGACTAGCAATTCGCTAAAAATGAACAATCCTGAAGTTATCATGAAATCAAATACTACTTTTCATTGGCTCGATTCCAATCGAATTAGACTAGCAATTCGCTAAAAATGAACAATCCTGAAGTTATCATGAAATCAAATACTACTTTTCATTGGCTCGATTCCAATCGAATTAGACTAGCAATTCGCTAAAAATGAACAATCCTGAAGTTATCATGAAATCAAATACTACTTTTCATTGGCTCGATTCCAATCGAATTAGACTAGCAATTCGCTAAAAATGAACAATCCTGAAGTTATCATGAAATCAAATACTACTTTTCATTGGCTCGATTCCAATCAAATCAAACTAGCAATTCGTCGAAATCGAACAAACCCAAATCTATCATGAAATAAAAAACCACTTTTCATGGCTCGATTCCAATCGAATTAGACAAGCAATTTGCCAAAAATGAACAAACCCGATATTATCATGAAATCAAAAACCAATGTTCGTTGGATCGAGTCCAATTGAATTAGACCGCAATTCACCAAAAATGAACAAACTGAAGTTATCATGAAATCAAAATCCACTTTTCGTTGGCCCGATTCCAATCAAATTAGACTAGTAATTCACCAAAAATGAACAAACCAGAAGTTATCGTGAAATCAAAAACCACATTTCGTTGGTTTGGTTCTAATCAAATTAGGCTCCCAATTTGCCAGAAACGAACAAAGACGAAGTTATCATGAAAGAAAAAACCACTGTTCGTTGGATCGATTCCAATCGAATTTGACTAGTAATTCGCCAAAAATAAACAAACCCAAAGTTATCATGAAATCAAAATCCACTTTTCGTTGGCTCGATTCCAATCCAGTTAGACTAGCAATTCGACAAAAATGAACAAAGTCGAAGTTATCGTGAAATCAAAAACCACTTTTCGTTGGCTCGATTTCAACCGAATTAAGCTAGCAATTCGTAAAAAATGAACAATCCCGAAGTTATCATGAAATAAAAAATCACTTTTCATTGGGTCGATTCGAATCGAATTAGACTAGCAATTCAACAAAAACGAACAAACTCAAAGTTATCATGAAATCAAAAGCCACTTTTCCTTGGCTCGATTCCAATCGAATTAAACTATCAATTCGCCAAAATCGAACATACCTGAAGTTATCATGGAATCAAAAATCACTTTTCAATGGCTAGATTCCAATCAAATCAGACTAGCAGTTCGCCAAAAATGAACAAACCCGAAGTTATCATGAAATCAAAAACCATTTTCATTGGCTCGATTCCAATCCAATTAGACTAGTAATTCACCAAAAATGAACAAATTCGAAGTTATCATGAAATCAAAAACCACTTTTCATTGGCTCGATTCCAATCTAATTAGACTAGCAATTCGTCCAAAACGAACAATCCCAAAGTTTTCATGAAATCAAAAACCACTTTTTCTTTGGTCTTTTCCAATTGAATTAGGCTAGCAACTCGCCAAAAATGAACAAACCCAAAGTTATCATGAAATCAAAAGCTACTTTTCATTGGCTCGATTCCAGTCGAATTACACTAGCAATTCGATGAACACGAACAAACTTGAAGTTATTGATATGATCCAGGAGTCGACCCCGATGAAGGCAAGTGCGAGACGAGACTCGTTGATAGTTGATGGCGGACCAATGACGCGATCAAGGGCAAAGCAAGTGAAACAAGTGATGGGATTGCTCGTTCAAGAAACCATTGATGGAACCATGTTTGAGACTCAAAATGGAGCAACTTTCATGTTTGGGTCGAAGGCCGAATCGACTTGGATCAATGTTCTATCAAGCGACAAAAGCAGAGGCAGAAAATGACACCATGCGGCCGCACAAGCAAAACTCCATGCGGCCGCACACATGCATACCGAAAACCAAAAGACTAATTCTTGTTGAACCACACGACCGCATGGATTTACACCATGCGGCCGCACAAGCCAAAAAAATTGGCAAATTTTCTATTTTTTGGCCGAATTTCCTAGTTTCGATAGAATTCTTATGAAATCAAATTATTACCATAATTTGATGGTCTTGGACATTTTTATTCATTAGTAAAATAGGAGATTACTTTTCATTGTAACAACTTAAAACTTTTGACTTTGAATTAATATTATAGAGAGAGAAATTTATTCTTTCAATTTATTGTTCTTTTTGAACAATCTTGGAACTTATCAAGAATCAACTTCTTGTGGCGTTCTAATCAATTGGATTGTGGGTTCTTTCAATTGTAATCAAGGGGTTTTAGGTTCTTCGCTAATCTAGGGTTTCTTGGTTCAATTCTTGGGGTTCAAGATCCAAAATCGGGTTAGTATTGGCATTCTTGGGTTTCGCATCAATCTCGTTGTGGGCTTCGTAGTTTCCATTGCTACAGGGTTCGCATCAATTGGTATCAGAGTTTTGGCTCCAATTTAATCAGGTTATATCCTTTGTTTTCTAATTTTTTTTTTCAATTCCTTGTGTTCTTGTGTCCAGAAGGTTTTCTTGATTCTTTGATCCAAAAGTTTCATCAAAAAATCTTCAAATTCCGTTTCTGGGCTCAATTTTTGCCCAAATCAGTTTTCCTTTTCTTTGTTGGTTTTGTTATTGATTTTTGGATCTAAAAAGGAAAAAAATATTTTACTATTCATCCGTACATTAAAAAAAACTTGTTAAATATTATTGATCCGTCAAATACCAACTTTTATTATTCATTATCGTTTCTAAATTACTTGGACACATTGAATCATTCCATTCCTTCAATTCAAATCAAGTTTTAACAGTTTTCTTTGAGTCCTTTGTTACAATTATTGAGTCACAGCCAGTTTGGGAAATTCTACACAAATTGATTGATTGATTGATTGTGTTCATTGATTGTTCCTAGAAGCAATTGTTGAAAGAATTGAGTGATAAAAGGCAGAGATGTGAGCTTAATAGAGGGTAAAAGCCCTAGTGTGTGTTTCGAGTGACTTTTGGTGAGGTAGTAAAATAAAATTTTAGTGTTAGGATGTCAAAAAGGGTAGAATCAAACTCAAGCCGACAAGGTAATAATAGCAATGCATCGGAGGATTTAGAGCAAAGGTTTGAGAGGGCATTTGGAGATGTGAGAGATAGGTTGGAGAAGTAGGAGGCTTGGATGAATAGATTAGATACATCGGTGGCTAATCTTAGTCGGGGGCATCGAGTGGATGTATCCAATGCCAGAGGACTGGATAGATGGGAGCCTAGGAGGGAAAGGTGAGAGGAGTATGGATATGGGAGTGAATGGACGAAGATGACTTTCACGGTGTTGAGATGGGAAAGATGAGGAATAGAGGCGATAGGTTCGACAGACGGGGTCGAAATGATCGCGGGGAGGAGTTGGATGGAAACTTGGGAAATATAAAAATGACAGTTCCTTCATTCAAAGGAAGGAGTGATCCCAAGGCATACCTGGAGTGGGAAAGGAAGGTTGAAATGATCTTTGAGTGTTATAACTACTCGGAGGAGAAAAAGGTGAAGTTAGCAGTTTTGGAGTTTAGTGACTATGCAATTTCATGGTGGGATCAAGTGATTACTTCACAATGTAGGAGTGGGGGAAGACCAATCAGCACTTGGTAGGAATTGAAATCATTGATGAGAAAGAGGTTTGTTCCTAGCCACTATTACCAAGAGATTCATCAAAAACTGCAAGGTCTATATCAAGGGTCGAAAAGTGTAGAGGACTATCATAAGGAGATGGAAATACTTATGATTAAGGCCAATGTGGTGGAGGATCGGGAGGCTACCATGGTACGATTCTTGAATGGGTTGAATAGGGAAATTGCTAATGTAGTGAAGTTGCAACATTATGTGGAATTGGAAGACATGTTGCATGTGGCTATGAAGGTAGAGAGACAGCTGAAGAGGAAAGGGGCAGTTAGGCAGCCATTAGGAACTTCGAGTGTTAATCCATCTTGGAAGCCAGGGTGGAACAACAACAACAAAGGTGATAAAGCTGTACCTAAAGGTAGGAATGAGTGGCAGAAAGGGAAAGAAAAAAGTGCTAGCAAAACAGCACCCAAAATAGATTCACAACCATCAAGGAATCGAGACATCAAGTGTTTCAGATGCTTGGGGTCAGGGCACATTGTTTCTCAATGCCCAAATAAACGGGTAATGGTTTTGTTGGATAATGGAGAGGTGGTGAGTGAAAGTAAAGGAGAGTTTGAGGACATGTCTGCATTGGAGGATGTTGAAGAAGAAGAAAAATTGGAGTTTACTGTTGGGGAATCGTTGGTGTCAAGGAGAGCTCTTAACACTCAAGTCAAAGTGGATGATTCGGAGCAGCAGCGAGAAAATTTATTCCACACACGTTGTTACTCAACGATAAGGTATGTAGTATGATTATTGATGGTGGGAGTTGCACGAATGTAGCTAGTACAACTTTAGTTGAGAAATTAGGACTAGCATTGTTAAGACACCCTAGGCCTTATAAGTTGCAATGGTTGACTGAAGGTGGGAAAGTTAGGGTGAATAAAAGAGTTTTAATTAATTTCTCAATTGGGAGTTATAGTGACAAAGTAGTATGTGATGTGGTGCCTATGCATGTGGGTCATATCTTGTTAGGAAGACCATGGCAATATGATAGAAGGGTCACACATGATGGATATAGGAATCGTTATAGCTTTGTCAAGGATGGGAAGACTATTACTCTTGCGCCATTAACACCGACACAAGTGTATGGAGATCAAATCAAGCTGAAAAGTGAGGAAGACGAGAGAATAAGAGAGCCAGGAAAAAGGAGAGGCAATAGTGAAACCTCCAATAAGAGAGAAAATAGTGAGGTGGCTGAGAGTCGAGAAAAGAGAGAGCCACATGAGGGAGAGAAAAAGAGTCAGTTGAGAGGAGAGAAAAAGAGTTAGCTGAGCGAAGAGAAAAGCCAAAGGTCAACTTCTATACAAAAGAGAGTGAGTTGAAAAAGGCTATGAGCGATAATAGGCAAATGATATTGTTAGTGTACAAGGATTTCCTCAATTTCGAGGATTCTAACACATCCCTCCCTAGTTTGGTTAAGTCTTTATTGCAAGAGTTCGACGATCTGTTTCCTGAGGAGATGTCAAGTGGATTGCCACCAATCAGAGGCATCGAGCACCAAATTAACTTTGTACCCAGAGCTGTCATACCGAATCAACCAGGTTACCGAAGCAATCTCGAGGAGACGAAGGAGCTTCAAAAGCAAGTGGAGGGGTTAATGAGCAAAGGTTATGTCAGGGAGAGCATGAGTCCATGTGCTGTACCTATTTTGTTGGTGCCTAAGAAGGACGAGACTTGGAGAATGTGCTTAGATTGCCGAGCTATCAACAATATCACGGTAAAGTATCGTCACCCAATACCTAGGCTAGATGAGTTGCATGGTGCTTGTATTTTTAGTAAGATTGATCTTAAGAGTGGGCATCCTCAAATTCGCATGCGGGAGGGTGATGAATGGAAAATGATGTTTAAGACTAAGTATGGATTGTATGAATGGTTAGTTATGCCGTTTGGACTCACTAATGCACCGAGCACTTTTATGCGTTTAATGAACCATGTTTTGCGTGCTTTTATTGGGAAATTTGTTGTAGTTTATTTTCATGACATCTTAATCTATAGCAAAAACCTAGATGAGTATTTAGAACATTTAAATTGTGTGCTTGTTGTGTTACGAAAGGAACAACTGTATGCTAATTTCAAAAAGTGCACATTTTGCATGGATAGAGTTGTTTTCCTAGGATTTGTGGTTAGTGCTAACGGGGTGGAAGTCGATGAAGAAAAGATAAAAGCTATTAAAGAATGGCCAACACCTAAGACTATAACTGAAGTTAGGAGTTTTCATGGATTGGCTAGTTTTTATAGGCGATTTGTAAGAGATTTTAGCACCATCACCACACCTTTGACTGAAATAGTAAAGAAGAGTGTAGGTTTTCATTGGGGAGAATCTCAAGAAATTACATTTAACACCATTAAGGATAAGCTATGTAAGGCACCTGTTTTAGCATTACCAAATTTTGATAAAACATTCGAGGTTGAGTGTGATGCATCAAGAATAGGTATAGGAGCAGTGTTAATGAAGGAAAGGAGACCTAGTGCTTACTTTAGCGAAAAGTTGAGTGGAGCAACATTGAATTATCTGACATATGACAAGGAGTTGTATTCACTTGTTCGAGCATTGGAGACTTGGCAGCACTACTTATGGCCAAAGGAATTCGTGATACACACTGATCATAAATCTTTAAAACATTTGCGAGGTCAAGGTAAGTTGAACAAAAGACATGCGAGATGGGTGGAGTTTATCGAGACATTTCCCTATGTCATCAAGTACAAACAAGATAACAAAAATATAGTTGCTGATGCGTTGTCTCGAAGGTACGTGCTTTTAAATTCATTAAGTACTAAATTACTTGGTTTCGAGCATATTAAGGGCATGTATGAATCTGATTGTGATTTTTCTAGTATTTATGCTTCATGTGACAAAGGTGCATTTGATAAATTCTATAGGCATGAAGGATATTTGTTTAAGGAAAATAAGTTGTGCATTCCTAATTGTTCTTTGCGTGAATTATTGGTAAGGGAAGCACATGGGGGTGGTTTAATGGGACACTTTGGGGTTCAAAAGACTTTAGACATGTTAGGGGAACATTTTTATTGGCCTAAAATGCGACATGATGTAGAACAAATATGTGGAAAGTGTATAACTTGTAAAAAGGCTAAGTCTAAGGTTCAACCCCATGGTTTGTATACTCCTTTGCCTGTACCTAGTGAACCTTGTGTAGACATATCTATGGACTTTGTGTTAGGTTTTCCTAGGACAAAAAGAAGTCGGGATTTAATATTTGTAGTGGTCGATAGGTTTAGTAAGATGGCGCACTTCATACCATGTCATAAAACTGACGATGCTACTAATATTGCAGACTTATTCTTTAAGGAAATAGTACGTTTACATGGAGTACCTAAAAGTATAGTGTCTGATAGGGACGTGAAGTTTTTGAGTCATTTTTGGCGTGTTCTGTGGAGTAAGTTAGGAACTAAGTTATTATTTTCTACAACTTGTCACTCACAAATAGATGGACAAACTGAGGTAGTTAATCGAACTATGACTTAACTACTTAGGACAGTAATCAATAAAAATCTGAAATCATGGGAAGAGTGTTTACCGTTTATAGAGTTTGTATATAATCGAGCTACACATTCTACTACTTCGTTTTCTCCTTTTGAAATTGTTTATGGTTTTAATCCACTAACACCTATAGATTTAATACCTTTACCTATGCATGAACGAGGTAGCTTGGATGGGAAACGAAAAGCCGAGATGGTGAAAACACTCCATGAAAAGGTCAGGATGCAGATTGAAGAGAAAGGAAAGCTGATTGCGTCAAAAGGAAATAAAGGAAGAAGACGCGTTATGTTTGAGCCTAGAGATTGGGTCTGGGTGCATTTCAGAAAAGAGCATTTTCCAGAACAGAGGAAGTCAAAATTGCAACCACGAGGCGATGGACCATTTCAAATCATCGAGACCTGGTGAGTATAATGTTTCAGCTACTCTTAATGTATCTGATCTCTCTCTGTTTGATGCAAGTTCAGATTCGAGGACGAATCCTTTTGAAAAGGGAGGGGATGATATGATGCAGGAGTCGAGCCCGACGAAGGCAAGTGCGAGATGAGACCCGTTGATAGTCGATGGCGGACCAATGATGCGATCAAGGGCAAAGCAAGTGAAACAAGCGATGTGATTGCTCGTTCAAGAAACCATTGATGGAACCATGTTCGGGACTCAAAATGGAGCAACTTTCATGTTTGGGTCGAAGGCCGAATCGACTTGGATCAATTTGTTATCAAGCGACAAAAGTAAAGGCAGAAAACAACACCATGCGGTCGCACAGGCAAAACTCCATGCGGCTGCACACATGCATACCGAAAACCAAAAGGGTAATTCCTGTTGAACCATGCGACCGCATGGATTTACACCATGCGGCCGCACAAGCCAAAAAAATTGGCGAATTTTCTATTTTTTGACCCAATTTCCTAGTTTCGATAGAATTCTTATGAAATGAAATTATTACCATAATTTGATGGTTTTGGACGTTTTTATTCATTAGTAAAATAGGAGATTACTTTTCATTGTAACAACTTAAAACTTTTGACTTTGAATTAATATTATAGAGAGAGAAATTTATTCTTTCAATTTATTGTTCTTTTTGAACAATCTAGGAACTTATCAACTTGGAACTTCTTCTTGCGTTCTAATCAATCAGATTGTGGGTTCATTCAATTGTAATCAAGGGGTTTTAGGTTCTTCGCTAATCTAGGGTTTCTCGGTTCAATTCTTGGGGTTCAAGATCCAAAACTGGGTTAGTATTGGTGTTCTTGGGTTCCGCATCAATCTCGTTGTGGGTTTCAAAGTTTCCATTGCTACGGGGTTCGCATCAGTAATCATGAAATAAAAAACCTCTATTCCTTGGATCGATTCCAATCGAATTAGACTAGCAATTCGCCGAAAACGAACAAAATCGAAATTATCATGAAATCAAAAACCACTTTTCATTGGGTTGATTCCAATCGAATTAGACTAGTAATTCGCCAAAAACGAACAAACCCGAAGTGACCATGAAGTTAAAAGCCACTTTTCACTGGCTCGATTCCAATCGAATTAAACTAGCAATTCGCCAAAATCGAACAAACCCGAAGTTATCATAACATAAAAAACCACTATTCGTTCGATCGATTCGAATCGAATTAGACAGCAATTCGCCAAAAACGAACAAATCAAAGTTATCATGAAATCAAAATCCACTTTTCGTTGGCTCGATTCCAATCGAATTTGACTAGCAATTCGCCAAAAACGAACAAACACGAAGTTATCATGAAATTAAAAGCCCCTTTTCGTTGGCTCGATTCCAATCCAATTAAACAAGCAATTCGCAAAAATCGAACAAACCCGAAGATATCATGAATTAGAATGCCACTTTTCATTAGCTCGATTCCAATCGAATTAGACTAGCAATTCGCCAAAAACGAACAATCCCGAAGTTATCATGAAATCAAAAACTACTTTTCATTGGGTCGATTCCAATCAAATTAGACTAGCAATTTGCCAAAAATGAACAAACTCGAAGTAATCATGAAATCAAAAGCCACTTTTCATTGGCTTGATTCCAATCGAATTAGATTGGTAACTTGCAAATACGAACGAAAACGAAGTTATCATGAAATCAAAAACCTCTATTCCTTAGATCGGTTCCAATCAAATTAGACTAGCAATTCACCAAAAACCAACAAACCTGAAGTTCATGAAATCAAAAACCACTTTTCATTGGGTCGACTCCAATCGAATTTGACTAGCAATTCGCCAAAAAACGAACAAACCCGAAGTTATCATGAACTTAAAAGTCACTTTTCATTGGCTCGATTCCAATCGAATTAAACTAGCAATTGGCCAAGAACGAACAAACCCGGAGTTATCATGAAATCAAACACCACTTTTCATTGGCTCGATTCTGATCGAATTAGACTAGCAATTCGCCAAAAACGAACAATCCCGAAGTTATCATGAAATCAAAAACTACTTTTCATTGGGTCGATTCCAATCGAATTAGACTAGCAATTAGCCAAAAATGAACAACCCCGAAGTAATCATGAAATCAAAAGCCACTTTTCATTGGCTCGATTCCAATCGAATTAGACTGGCAACTCGCCAAATACGAACAAAAATGAAGTTATCATGAAATCAAAAACCTCTATTCCTTGGATCGATTCCAATTGAATTAGACTAGCAATTCGCCAAAAACCAACAAATCCGAAGTTACCATAAAATCAAAAATCACTTTTCATTGGGTCGATTCCAATCGAATTTGACTAGCAATTCGTCAAAAACGAACAAACCTGAAGTTATCATGAAGTCAAAAGTCACTTTTCGTTGGCTCGATTCCAATTGAATTAAACTAGCAATTCGCCAAAAACGAACAAGCCCGAAGTTATCATGAAATCAAATGCCACTTTTCATTGGCTCGATTCTGATTGAATTAGACTAGCAATTCACCTAACACGAACAATCCCGAAGTTATCATAAAATCAAAATCCACTTCTCATTGACTCGATTCCCAACGAATTAGACTAGCAATCTGCCAAAAACGAACAAACCCGAAGTTATCATGAAATCAAATACCACTGTTCATTGGCTCGATTCCAATCGAATTAGACTAGTAATTCGCCAAAAACGAACAATCCCGAAGTTATAATGTAATCGAAAACCACTTTTTATTGGGTCGATTCCAATCGAATTAGACTAGTAATTTGCCAAAAATGAACAATCCCGAAGTTACCATGGAATCAAAAACCACTTTTCATTGGGTCGATTCCAATTGAATTAGACTAGCAATTCGCCAAAAACGAATAAACCCGAAGTTATCATGAAATCAATAGCCACTTTTCCTTGGCTCGATTCCAATCGAATTAAACTATCAACTCGCCAAAATCGAACAAACCCGAAGTTATCATGAAATCAAAAACCACTTTTCGTTGCACGATTTCAATCGATTAGACAAGCAATTCGTCGAAAACAAACAAACCCGAAGTTATCATGAAATCAAATACCGCTTTTCACTGGCTCGATTCCAATAGAATTAGACTAGCAATTCGCCAAAAATGAACAAACCCAAAGTTTTCAAGAAATCAAAAACCACGATTCGTTGCATCGAGTCCAATCGAATTAGACAGTAATTTGCCAAGAACGAACAATCCCGAAGTTATCATGAAATTAAATACCCCTTTCATCGGGTCGATTCCAATCGAATTAGACTAGCAGTTCACCAAAAATGAACAATCCCAAGGTTATCACGCAATCAAAAGCCACTTTTCAATAGCTCGATTCCAATCAAATTAGACTAGCAATTCGACTAAAATGAACAAACCCGAAGTTATCATGAAATCAAAAGCAACTTTTCATTGGCTAGATTCCAATCGAACTAGACTAGCAATTCGCCAAAACCGAACAAACCCGAAGTTATCATGAAATCGAATACCACATTTCATTGGCTGGATTCCAATTGAATTAGACTAGCAATTCGCTAAAAAGGAACAATCGCGAAGTTATAATGAAATCAAAAACCACTTTTCATTGGGTCGATTCCAATCAAATTAGACTAGCAATTCGCTAAAAACGAACAATCCCAAAGTTATCATGCAATCAAAAATCACTTTTCATTGGGTCGATTCCAATCGAATCAGACTAGCAATTCGCCAAAAACGAACAAACTTGAAGTTATCATGAAATCAAAAGCCACTTTTCCTTTGCTCGATTCCAATCGAATTAAACTATCGATTCGCCAAAATCAAACAAACCCAAAGTTATCATGAAATCGAAAGCCACTTTTCATTGGCTCGATTCCAATCGAATTAGACTAGCAATTCGCCAAAAACGAACAAACCTTAAGTTATCATGAAATCAAATACCACTTTTCATGGGCTCGATTCGAATTGAATTAGACTAGCAATTCGTGAAAAACGAACAAATCCGAAGTTATCATGAAATTAGGAGCAACTTTTCATTGGGTCGACTCAAATCGTATTAGACTAGCAATTCGCCAAAATCGAGGAAACCCGAAGTTATCATGAAATCAAATACCACTTTTCATTGGCTGGATTCCAATCGAATTAGACTAGCAATTCGCCAAAAAAGAACAATCCCGAAGTTATAATGAAATCAAATACCACTTTTCATTGGCTGGATTCCAATCGAATTAGACTAGCAATTTGCCAAAAATCGAGGAAACCCGAAGTTATCATGAAATCGAATACCACATTTCATTGGCTGGATTCCAATCGAATTAGACTAGCAATTTGCCAAAAATCGAGGAAACCCGAAGTTATCATGAAATCGAATACCACATTTCATTGGCTGGATTCCAATCGAATTAGACTAGCAATTTGCCAAAAATCGAGGAAACCCGAAGTTATCATGAAATCGAATACCACATTTCATTGGCTGGATTCCAATCGAATTAGACTAGCAATTTGCCAAAAATCGAGGAAACCCGAAGTTATCATGAAATCGAATACCACATTTCATTGGCTGGATTCCAATCGAATTAGACTAGCAATTCGCCAAAAAAGAACAATCCCGAAGTTATAATGAAATCAAATACCACTTTTCATTGGGTCGATTCCAATCGAATTAGACTAGCAATTCGCCAAAAACGAACAAATCCGAAATTATCATGAAATCAAAAGCAACTTTTCGTTGGCTCGATAAAAATCGAACTAGACTAGCAATTCGCCAAAACCGAACAAACCCGAAGTTATCATGAAATCGAATACCACATTTCATTGGCTGGATTCCAATTGAATTAGACTAGCAATTCGCGAAAACAAACAAATCCGAAATCATCTTGAAATTAAAAACCACTTTTCATCGGCCCGATTCCTATCGAATTAGACTAGCAATTCTCCAAAAAAGAACAATCTCGAAGTTATCATGAAATCAATAACCATTTTTCATTGGGTCGATTCCAATCAAATTAGACTAGCAATTCGCTAAAAATGAACAATCCCGAAGTTATCATGCAATCAAAAACCACTTTTCATTGGGTCGATTCCAATCGAATCAGAATAGCAATTTGCCAAAAACGAACAAACTTGAAGTTATCATGAAATCAAAAGCCACTTTTCCTTTGCTCGATTCCAATCGAATTAAACTATCGATTCGCCAAAATCAAACAAACCCGAAGTTATCATGAAATGGAAAGCCACTTTTCATTGGCTCGATTCCAATCGAATTAGACTAGCAATTCGCCAAAAACGAACAAACCCTAAGTTATCATGAAATCAAATACCACTTTTCATGGGCTCGATTCCAATTGAATTAGACTAGCAATTAGCCAGAAATGAAGAAATCGAAAGTCATCATGAAATCAAGAACCACTTTTCATCGGCACGATTCTAATCGAATTAGACTAGCAATTCCCCAAAAACGAACAAATCCGTAGTTATCATGAAATCAAATACCACTTTTCAATGGCCAGATACCAATCGAATTAGACTAGCAATTCGCCAAAAATGAATAATCTCGAAGTTATCATGAAATCAAAAACCACTTTTCATTGGGTTGATTCCAATTGAATTAGATTAGAAATTCGCCAAAAACAAATGAGTCCGAAGTTATCATGAAATCAAAAGCAACTTTTCATTGGCCTGATTCCAATCGAACTAGACTAGCAATTCGTCAAAATCTAACAAACCCGAATTTATCATGAAATTAAATACAACGTTTCATTGGCATGAGTCCAATCGAATTAGACTTGCAATTCGCTAAAAAAGAACAATCCCGAAGTTATAATGAAATCAAAAACCACTTTTCATTGGTTTGATTCCTATCGAATTAGACTAGCAATTCGCCAAAAATGAACAATCTCGAAGTTATCATGAAATCAAAAACCACTTTTCATTGGATCGATTCCAATCGAATTAGACTAGCAATTCGCCAAAAATGAACAAACTCGAAGTTATCTTGAAATCAAAAGCCACTTTTCCTTGTCTCGATTCCAATCGAATTAAACTAGCAATTCGCTAAAAATGAACAAACCCGAAGTTATAATGAAATCAAATACCAGTTTTCATTGGCTCGATTCTGATCGAATTAGACTAGCAATTCGTCGAAAATGAACAAGCCCGAAGTTATCATGAAGTCAAAAGCCACTTTTCCTTGGCTCGATTCCAATCGAATTAAACTACCGATTCGCCAAAATCGAACAAACCCGAAGTTATCATGAAGTCAAAAGCCACTTTTCCTTGGCTCGATTCCAATTGAATTAAACTATCGATTCGCCAAAATTGAACAAACCCGAAGTTATCATGAAATCAAAAACAACTTTTCGTTGCACGATTCCGATCGAATTAGACTAGCAATTCACCAAAAATGATCAATCTCGACGTTATCATGAAATTAAAAGCCACTTCTCATTGACTTGATTCCAATCGAATTAGACAAGCAATTCGCCAAAAACGAACAAACCCGAAGTTATCATGAAATAAAATACCACTTTTCATTGGCTCGATTCCAATCGAATTAGATTAGCAATTCGCCAAAAATGAACAAACTCGAAGTTATCTTGAAATCAAAAGCCACTTTTCCTTGTCTCGATTCCAATCGAATTAAACTCGCAATTCGCCAAAAACGAACAAACCAGAAGTTATCATGAAATCAAATACCAGTTTTCATTGGCTCGATTCTGATCGAATTAGACTAGCAATTCGTCGAAAATGAACAAACCCGAAGTTATCATGAAGTCAAAAGCCACTTTACCTTGGCTCGATTCCAATCGAATTAAACTATCGATTCGCCAAAATCGAACAAACCTAAAGTTATCATGAAAACAAAAACAACTTTTCGTTGCACGATTCCGATCGAATTAGACTAGCAATTTACCAGAAATGAACAATCTCAACGTTATCATGAAATCAAAAGCCACTTCTCATTGACTTGATTCTAATCGAATTAGACAAGCAATTCGCCAAAAACGAACAAACCCGAAGCTATCATGAAATCAAATACCACTTTTCATTTGCTCGATTCCAATCGAATTAGACTAGCAATTCGCTAAAAACTAACAATCCCGAAGTTATAATGAAATCAAAAACCACTTTTCATTTGGTCGATTCCAATTGAATTAGACTAGTAATTTGCCAAAAACGAACAATCCTGAAGTTATCATGGAATCAAAAACCACTTTTCATTGGGTAGATTCCAATCGAACTAGACTAGCAATTCGCCAAAAATGAACAAACCCGAAGTTATCATGAAATCAAAACACACTTTTCCATGGCTCGATTCCAATCGACTTAAACTATCAATTCGCCAAAATCAAACAAACCCGAAGTTATCATGAAATCAAAAACCAATTTTTGTTGCACGATTCCAATCGAATTAGACAAGGAATTCGCTAAAAATGAACAAACCCGAAGTTATCATGAAATCAAATACCACTTTTCATTGGCTCGATTACAATAGAATTAGACTAGCAATTCGCCCAAAACGAACAAACAAGAAGTTTCATGAAATCAAAAACCACTTTTCGTTGGATCGAGTCCAATCGAATTAGACAGCAATTCGCCAAAAATGAACAATCCCGAAGTTATCATTAAATCAAATACCACTTTTCATTGGGTCGATTCCAATCGAATTAGACTAGCGATTCACCAAAAATTAACAAACCCGAAGTTATCATGAAATCAAAAGCCACTTTTCATTAGCTCCATTCCAATCGTATTAGACTAGCAATTCGCCAAAAGCGAACAAACCCGAAGTTATCATGAAATCAAATACCACTTTTCATTGGCTCGATTCCAATCGAATTAGACTAGCGATTCGCCAAAAATGAACAATCCAGAAGTTATCATGAAAACAAAAACCACTTTCCATTGGGCCAACTCCAATCGAATTAGACTAGCAATTCGTCAAAAAGGAACAAACAGAAGTCATCAGGAAAACAAAATCCACTTTTCATTGGCTCGATTCCGATCGAATTAGACTAGTAATTCGCCAAAAATGAACAAACCGAAGTTATCATGAAATCAAAAACCACTTTTCGTTGGCTCGATTCCAATCCAATTAAACTAGCAATTCGCCAAAAATGAACATACCCGAAGTTATCGTCAAATCAAAAACCACTTTTCGTTAGCTCGATTTCAACAGAATTAAACTAGCAATTTCACAAAAAATGAACAATCATGAAGTTATCATGAAATAAAAAACCACTTTGCATTGGATCGATTCCAATCGAATTAGACTAGCAATTTGCCAAAAACGAAAAAACCCGAAGCTATCATGAAATCAAAAGCCCATTTTCATTAGCTCGATTCCAATCGAATTAGACTGGCAATTCGCCAAATACAAACAAACCCGAAGTTATCATGAAATCAAAAACCTCTATTCCTTGGATCGATTCCAATCGAATTAGACTAGCAATTCGCCAAAAACCAACAAACCCGAAGTTATCATCAAATCAAAAACCACTTTTCATTGGGTCGATTCCAATCGAATTAGACAAGTAATTCGCCAAAAACGAACAAATCGAAGTTATCATGAAATCAAATACCACCTTTCATTAGCTCGATTCCAATCGAATTAGATTAGCAATTCGCTAAAGATGAACAATCCTGAAGTTATCTTGAAATCAAAAACCACTTTTCATTGGGTCAATTCCAACCAAATTAGACTAGCAATTCGCCAGAAATGAACAAACGCGAAGTTATCATGAAATCAAAAGCCACTTTTCATTTGCTCGATTCCAATCGAATTAGACTAGCAATTCTTCTAAAATGAACAAACTCGAAGTTATCATGAAATCAAATACCAATTTTCATTGGCTCGATTCCAATCGAATTAGACTAGCAACTCGCCAAAAATGAACAAATCTGAAGTTATCATGAAATCAAAAGTAACTTTTTATTGGCTCGATTCCAATCGAACTAAACTAGCAATTCGTCAAAATCGAACAAACCCGAAGTTATCATGAAATCAAATACCACTTTTCATTGGTCGGATTCCAATCGAATTATACTGGCAATTCGCCAAAAAAGAACATTCCCAAAGTTATAATGAAATCAAACACAATTAGACTAGCAATTCGCCAAAGACGAACAATTCCGAAATTATCATGAAATCAAAAGCAACTTTTCATTGGCTTGATTCCAATCAAACTAGACTAGCAATTCGCCAAAACCGAATAAACCCAAAGTTATCATGAAATCAAATACCACTTTTCATTGGCTGGATTCTAATCGAATTAGACTTGCAATTCGTGAAAAAAGAACAATCCCGAAGTTATAATGAAATCAAATACCACTTTCAATTGGGTCGATTCCAATCGAATTAGACTAGCAATTCGCCAAAAATGAACAAATCCGAAGTTATCATAAAATCAAAAGCAACTTTTCATTAGTTCGATTCCAATCGAACTAGACTAGCAAATCGCCGAAATCGAACAAACCCGAAGTTATCATGAAATCAAATACCACTTTTCATTGGCTGGATTCCAATTGAATTAGACTAGCAATTCACCAAAAAAGAACAATCCCAAAGTTATAATGAAATCAAAAACCACTTTTCATTGGGTCGATTCCAATCTAATTAGACAAGCAATTTGCCAAGAACGAACAAACTCGAAGTTGTCATGAAATCAAAAGCCACTTTTCGTTGGCTCGATTCCAATCGAATTAAACTATCGATTCGCCAAAATTGAACAAACTTGAAGTTATCATGAAATCAAAAACCACTTTTCGTTGCACGATTCCAATCGAATTAGACTAGCAATTCGCTGAAACTGAACACACCCGAAGTTATCATGAAGTTAAATACCACCTTTCATTGGCTCGATTCCAATCAAATTCGACCAGCAATTCACCAAAAATTAACAAACGTGAAGTTTTCATGAAATAAAAAATCACTATTCGTTGGATCGAGTCCAATCGAATTAGACAGCAATTCACCAAAAATGAACAATCCCGAAGTTATCATGAAATCAAAAAGCACTTTTCATTGGGTCGATTCCAGTCGAATTAGACAAGCAATTTGCCAAAAAAAACAAATTCGAAGTTATCAAGAAATCAAAAACCACTTTTCGTTACTCGATTCCAATCGAATTAGACTAGCAATTCGCCAAAAATGAACAAACCTGAAGTTATCATGGAATCAAAAACCACCATTCGTTGGATCGAGTCCAATCGAATTAGACAGCAATTCGCCAAAAACGAACAAACCCGAAGTTATCGTGAAATCAAATACCTCTTTTCAATGGCCAGATACCAATCAAATTAGACTAGTAATTCGCCAAAAAAGAACAAACCCGAAGTTATCATGAAATCATATACCACTTTTCATTGGCTCGATTCCAAACGAATTAGACTAGCAATTCGCCAAAAATGAATAATCCCGAAGTTAGCATGAAATCAAAAACCACTTTTCATTGGGTCGATTCCAATCGAATTAGACTAGCAATTCGCCAAAAATGAACAAATCCGAAGTTATCATGAAATCAAAAGCAACTTTTCATTGGCCCGATTCCAATCGAACTAAACTAGCAATTCGCCAAAATCGAACAAACCGAATTTATCATGAAATCAAATACAACTTTTCATTGGCATGAGTCCAATCGAACTAGACTAGCAATTCGCTAGAAAAGAACAATCCTGAAGTTATAATGAAATCAAAAACCACTTTTCATTGGGTCGATTCCTATCGAATTAGACTAGCAATTTGCCAAAAAATGAAAAATCCCGAAGTTATCATGAAATCAAAAACCACTTTTCATTGGGTCAATTCCAATCGAATTAGACTAGCAATTCCCTAAAAACGAACAAAATCGAAGTTATCATGAAATGAAAAGCCACTTTTCCTTGGCTCGATTCCAATCGAATTTAACAATCGATTCGCCAAAATCGAACAAATCTGAAGTTATTATGAAATCAAAACAACTTTTCGTTGCACGATTCCAATCGAATTAGACTAGCGATTCGCCGAAAATGAACAAACCATAAGTTATCATGAAATCAAATACCACTTGTTATTCGCTCGATTCCAATCGAATTCGACTAGCAATTCGCCAAAAACGAACAAAGCCGAAGTTTTCATGAAATCTAAAACCACTATTCGTTGGATCGAGTCCAATCAAATTAGACAGGAATTCGCCAAAAATGAACAATCCCGAAGTTATCATGAAATCAAAAACCACATTTCATTGGGTCAATTCCAATCGAATTAGACTGGCAATTCCCCAAAAATGAACACAAACCCGAAGTTATCATAAAATCAAAAGCCACTTTTCATTGGCTCGATTCCAATCGAATTAGACTACCGATTCGTCAAAAATGAAAAAACCCAAAGTTATCATGAAATCAAATGCCACTTTTCGTTGGCTCGATTCCAATCGAATTAGACTTCCAATTCGCCAAAAACGAACAATTCGAAAGTCATAATGAAATCAAAAACCACCTTCCATTGGGTCGATTTCAATCGAATTAAACAAGCAATTTGCCAAAAATGAACAAATTCGAAGTTATCATGAAATCAAAAACCACTTTTTGTTACTCAATTCCAATCGAATTAAACTAGCAATTCGCCAAAAATGAACAAACCTGAAGTTATCATGGAATCAAAAACCACCATTCGTTGGACCGAGTCCAATCGAATTAGACAGCAATTCGCCAAAAACGAACAAACTCGAAGTTATCATGAAATCAAATACCACTTTTCAATGGCCAGATACCAATCGAATTAGACTAGTAATTCGCCAAAAATGAACAAACCCGAAGTTATCATGAAATCATATACCACTTTTCATTGTCTCTATTCCAATCGAACTAGACTAGCAATTCGCCAAAAATGAATAATCCCAAAGTTATCATGAAATCAAAAACCACTTTTCATTGGGTCGATTCCAATTGAATTAGACTAGCAATTCGCCAAAAACGGACAAATCCAAAGTTATCATGAAATCAAAAGCAACTTTTCATTGGCCCAATTCTAATTGAACTAGACTAGCAATTCGCCAAAATCGAACAAACCAAAATTTATCATGAAATCAAATACAACTTTTCATTGGCATGAGTCCAATCGAATTGGACTAGCAATTCGCCAGAAAAGAACAATCCCGAAGTTATAATGAAATCAAAAACCACTTTTCATTTGGTCAATTCCTATCGAATTAGACTAGCAATTCGCCAAAAATGAACAATCCCGAAGTTATCTTGGAATCAAAAATCACTTTTCATTGGGGCGATTCAATCGAATTAGACTAGCAATTCGCCAAAAACGAACAAACTCGAAGTTATCATCAAATGAAAAGCCACTTTTCCTTGGCTCGATTCCAATCGAAATAAACTATCGATTCGCCAAAATCGAACAAATCTGAAGTTATCATGAAATCAAAAACAATTTTTCATTGCACGATTCCAAACGAATTTGACTCGCAATTCGCCGAAAATGAACAAACCATAAGTTATCATGAAATCAAATACCACTTTTCATTCGCTCGATTCCAATCGAATTCGACTAGCAATTCGCTAAAAACGAACAAACCTGAAGTTTTCATGAAATCTAAAACCACTATTCGTTGGATCGAGTCCAATCAAATTAGTCAGCAATTCACCAAGAATGAACAATCCCGAAGTTATCATGAAATCAAAAATCACTTTTCATTGGGTCGATTCCAATCGAATTAGACTAGCAATTCGTTAAAAATGAACAAACCCGAAGTTATCATGAAATTAAAAGCTACTTTTCATTGTCTTGATTTCAATCGAATTAGACTAGCGATTCGTCAAAATGAACAAACCCGAAGTTATCATGAAATCAAAAGCCACTTTTCATTTGCTCCATTCCAATCGAATTAGACTAGCAATTCGCTAAAAATGAACAATCCCGAAGTTATCGTGAAATTAAAAACCACTTTTCCTTGGGTGGATTCCAGTCGAATTAGACTATCGATTCGCGAAAATCGAACAAATCCGAAGTTATCATGAAATCAAAAACAACTTTTCGTTGCACGATTCCAAACAAATTTGACTCACAATTCGTCGAAAATGAACAAACCATAAGTTATCATGAAATCAAATACCACTTTTCATTCGCTCGATTCCAATCGATTTCGACTAGCAATTCGCTAAAAATGAACAAACCCAAAGTTTTCATGTAATCTAAAACCACTATTCGTTGGATCGAGTCCAATCAAATTAGTCAGCAATTCACCAAGAATGAACAATCCCAAAGTTATCATGAAATCAAAAATCACTTTTCATTGGGTCGATTCCAATCGAATTAGACTAGCAATTCGTTAAAAACGAACAAACCCGAAGTTATCATGAAATTAAAAGTCACTTTTCCTTGGCTCGATTCAAATCAAATTAAACTATCAACTCGCTAAAATCGAACAAATCAGAAGTTATCATGAAATCAAAAACCAATTTTCGTTGCACGATTCCAATCGAATTAGACCAGCAATTTGCCAAAAATGAACAAGCTCGAAGTTATCATGAAATCAAATACCACTTTTCATTGGCCAGATTCCAATCGAATTAGACTAGCAATTCGCCAAAAATGAACAAACCCGAAGTTATAATGAAATCAAAAACCACTATTCGTTCGATCGATTCCAATTGAATTAGATAGTAATTCGCCAAAAATGAACAAACCGAAGTTATCATGAAATCAAAATCCACTTTTTGTTGGCTCGATTCCAATCGAATTAGACTAGCAATTTGCCAAAAATGAACAAACCCCAAGTTGTCATGAAATCAAAAACCACTTTTCATTGCGTCGATTCCAATGGAATTAGACTGGCAATTCACGAAAAGTGAACAAACCCGAAGCCATCATGAAAACAAATACCACTTTTCGTTGGCTCAATTCCAATCGAATTAGACTAGCAATTTGTCAAAAATGAACAAAGCCGAAGTTAGCATGTAATCAAAAACCACCATTCATTGGCTCGATTACAATTGAATTAGACCAGAAATTTGCCAAAAATGAACAAACCCGAAGTTATCATGAAATCAAATACCAGTTTTCATTGGCTAGATTCCAATCGAATTAGACTAACAATTTGCCAAAAATGAACAAACTTGAAGTTATCATGAAATCAAAAGCCCCTTTTCATTGGCTCGATTCCAGTCGAATTAGACTAGCAGTTCTCCAAAAATAAACAAACTCGTAGTTATCATGAAATCAAATGCCCCTTTTCTTTGGCTCGATTCCAATCGAATTAGACAAGCAACTCGTCAAAAACGAACAAACCCGAAGTTGTCATGAAGTCAAATACCACTTTTCATTGGCTAGATTCTAAATGAATTAGACTAGCAATTAGCTCAAAATGAACAAACCCGAAATTATCATCAAATCAAAAACCATTATTCGTTCCATCGATTCCAATCGAATTAGACAACAATTTCAGAAAAACGAACAAACCGTATTTATCATGAAATCAAAGTCCACTTTTCTTTGGCTAGATTCCAATTGAATTAGACAAGCAATTCGCCAAAAACGAACAAACCCAAAGTTATCATAAAATCAAAAACCACTTTTCGTTGGCTCAATTCCAATTGAATTATTCTATCAATTCGCGAAAAACGAACAAACTCGAAGTTATCACAAAATTGAAAACCACATTTCGTCGGATCGATTCCAATCGAATTAGACAGCAATTCGCCAAAATCGAACAAACATAAGTTATCATGAAATCAAAATCCACTTTTCGTTGGCTCGATTCTAGTCTTATTTGACTAGCAATTTGCTAAAAATGAAGAAACCCGAAGTTATCATGAAATCAAAAACCACTTTTCACTGGGTCGATTCCAATCGAATTAGACTAGCAATTCGTAAAAAACGAACAATCCCGAAGTTATCGTGAAATCAAAAACCACCTTTCAATGGGTCGATTCCAATCGAATTAGACTAGCAGTTCGTCGAAAATGAACAATCTCGAAGTTATCATGAAATCAAAAAACACTTCTAATTAGGTCGATTCAAATCGAATTAGACTATCAACTCGCCAAAAACGAACAAACCCCAAGTTATCATGAAATCAAAAGACACTATTCATTAGCTCGATTCCAATCGAATTAATCTAGCAATTCGCCAAAATCGAACAAACCTGAAGTTATTAGGAAATCAGAAACCACTTTTCGTTGCTCGATTTCAATCGAATTTGAGTAGCAATTCGCCAAAGACGAGCAAACCTGATGTTATCATGAAATTAAAAACCACTTTTCATTAGCTCAATTCCAATCCAATTAGACTAGCAATTCGCCACAAACGAACAAACCCGATGTTATCGTGAAATCAGAAACAACTTTTCGTTGGCCCGATTTCAATCGAATTAAACTAGTAACTCGTAAAAAATGAACAATCCCGAAGTCATAATGATATAAAAAATGACTTTTCATTGGGTCGATTCCAATCGAATTAGACTAGCAATTCCCCAAAAATGAACAAATTTGAAGTTATCATGAAATCAAAAGCCTCTATTCATTGGCTCGATTCCAATCGAATTAAACTAGCAATTCCCCAAAAATGAACAAACCCTAAGTTATCATGAAATCAAAAACAACATTTCATTGGCTCGATTCCATTTGAATTAGACTAGCAATTCTCCAAAAACGAAAAAACCCGAAGTTGTCATGAAATCAAAAGCCACTTTCCATTGGCTCGATTCTAATCGAATTAGACTAGCAATTCGTCGAAAATGAACAAACCATAAGTTATGATGAAATCAAATACCACTTTTCATTCGCTCGATTCCAATCGTATTCGACTAGCAATTCGCCAAAAACGAACAAACCCGAAGTCTTCATGAAATCTAAAACCACAATTCGTTGGATCGAGTCCAATCAAATTAGACAGCAATTCACCAAGAATGAACAATCCCGAAGTTATCATGAAATCAAAAATCACTTTTCATTGGGTCGATTCCAATCGAATTTTACTAGCAATTCGCCAAAAATGAACAAACCCGAAGTTATCATGAAATCAAAAGCCACTTTTCATTGGCTCGATTCCAATCGAATTAGACTAGCGATTCGGCAAAAATGAACAAACCCGAAGTTATCATTAAATCAAAAGCCACTTTTCATTGGCTCGATTCCAATCGAATTAGACTAGCAATTCGCCAAAAATGAACAATCCCGAAGTTATCATGAAATCAAAAACCACTTTTCCTTGGGTGGATTCCAGTAGAATTAGACTAGCAACTCGCCAAAAACGAACAAACCCGAAGTTATCATGAAATCAAAAGCCACTTCTCGTTGGCTTGATTCCAATCGAATTAGACTTGCAATTCGTAAAAAACAAACAAACCCGAAGTTATAATGAAATAAAAAATGACTTTTCATTGGGTCAATTCCAATCGAATTAGACTAGCAATTCCCCAAAAATGAACAAATTCGAAGTTATCATGAAATCAAAACCCTTTTTTCATTGGCTCGATTCCATTTGAATTATACTACTAATTTTCGAAAATGGAAAAACCCGAAGTTGTCATGAAATCAAAAACCACTTTCCATTGGCTCGACTCCAATCGAATTAGACTAGCAATTCGCCAAAAACGAACAATCCCGAAGTTATCGTGAAATCAAAAATCACTTTTCATTGGGTCGATTCCAATTGAATTAGACTAGCAGTTCGCTAAAAACGAACAATCTTGAAGTTAACATGAAATCAAAAACCACTTCTCATTGGGTCGATTCCAATCGAATTAGACTATCAACTCGCCAAAAACGAACAAACCCGAAGTTATCATGAAATCAAAAGACACTTTTCATTGGCTCGATTCCAATCGAATTGATCTAGCAATTCGTCAAAATCGAACAAACCCGAAGTTATTATGAAATCTGAAACCACTTTTCGTTGCTCGATTTCAATCGAATTTGAGTAGCAATTCGCCAAAGACGAGCAAACCCGATGTTATCATGAAATTAAAAACCACTTTTCATAGGCTCAATTCCAATCCAATTAGACTAGCAATTCGCCACAAACGAACAAACCCGAAGTTATCGTGAAATCACAAACAACTTTTCGTTGGCCCGATTTCAATCGAATTAAACTAGCTACTCGTAAAAAAACGAGCAATCCCGAAGTTATAATGAAATAAAAAATGACTTTTCATTGGGTCGATTCCAATCGAATTAGACTAGCAATTCTCCAAAAATGAACAAATTCGAAGTTATCATGAAATCAAAAGCCTCTTTTCATTGGCTCGATTCCAATCGAATTAGACTAGCAATTCCCCAAAAATGAACAAACCCGAAGTTATCATGAAATCAAAAACAACATTTCATTGGCTCGATTCCATTTGAATTATACTAGTAATTTTCGAAAATGGAAAAACCCGAAGTTGTCATGAAATCAAAAGCCACTTTCCATTGGCTCGACTCCAATCGAATTAGACTAGCAATTCGCCAAAAACGAACAATCCCAAAGTTATCTTGAAATCAAAAACCACTTTTCATTGGGTCGATTTCCAATCGAATTAGACGAGCAATTTGCTAAAAACGAACAATCCCGAAGTTATCCTGAAATCAAAAACCACTTTTCATTGAGTCGATTCCAATCGAATTAGGAAAGCAATTCGCTAAAAACGAAACCGAAGTTATCATGAAATCAAAAGCAACTTTTCATTGGCTCGATTCCAATCGAATTAGACTAGCAATTTGCCAAAAATGAATAAACCCGAAGTTATCATGAAATCAATAACCAATTTTCACTGGGTCGATTCCAATCCAATTAGACTAGCAATTCGTCAAAAACGAACAATCCCGAAGTTATCGTGAAATCAAAAACCACTTTTCATTGGGTTGAATCCAATAGAATTGGACTAGTAGTTCGCTAAAAACGAACAATCTCAAAGTTATCATGAAATCAAAAACCACTTCTCATTGTGTCGATTCCAATCGAATTAGACTATCAACTCGCCAAAAACGAACAAACCCGAAGTTATCATGAAATCAAAAGACACTTTTCATTGGCTCGATTCCAATCGAATTAATCTAGCAATTCGCCAAAATCGAACAAACCCGAAGTTATTATGAAATCAGAAACCACTTTTTGTTGCTCGATTTCAATCGAATTTGAATAGCAATTCGCCAAAGACGAGCAAACCCGATGTTATCATGAAATTAAAAACCATTTTTCATTGGCTCAATTCCAATCCAATTAGACTAGCAATTCGCCACAAACGAACAAACCCGAAGTTATCGTGAAATCAAAAACAACTTTTCGTTGGCCCGATTTCAATCGAATTAAACTAGCAACTCGTAAAAAACGAACAATCCCGAAGTTATAATGAAATAAAAAATGACTTTTCATTGGGTCAATTCCAATCGAATTAGACTAGCAATTCCCCAAAAATAAACAAATTCGAAGTTATCATGAAATCAAAACCCTTTTTTCATTGGCTCGATTCCAATCGAATTAGACTAGCAATTCCCCAAAAATGAACAAACCCGAAGTTATCATGAAATCAAAAACCACTTTTCACTGGGTCGATTTCAATCGAATTAGACTAGCAATTCGTCAAGAACGAACAATCCCGAAGTTATCGTGAAATCAAAAATCACTTTTCATTGGGTCGATTCCAATTGAATTAGACTAGCAGTTCGCTAAAAACGAACAATCTTGAAGTTAACATGAAATCAAAAACCACTTCTCATTGGGTCGATTCCAATCGAATTAGACTATCAACTCGCCAAAAACGAACAAACCCGAAGTTATCATGAAATCAAAAGACACTTTTCATTGGCTCGATTCCAATCGAATTGATCTAGCAATTCGTCAAAATCGAACAAACCCGAAGTTATTACGAAATTAGAAACCACTTTTCGTTGCTCGATTTCAATTGAATTTGAATAGCAATTCGCCAAAGACGAGCAAACCCGATGTTATCATGAAATTAAAAACCACTTTTCATTGGCTCAATTCCAATCCAATTAGACTAGCAATTCGCCACAAACGAACAACCCCGAAGTTATCGTGAAATCAAAAACAACTTTTCGTTGGCCCGATTTCAATCGAATTAAACTAGCAACTCGTAAAAAATGAACAATCCCGAAGTTATAATGAAATAAAAAATGACTTTTCATTGGGTCGATTCCAATCGAATTAGACTAGCAATTCCCCAAAAATGAACAAACCCGAAGTTATCATGAAATCAAAAACAACATTTCATTGGCTCGATTCCATTTGAATTAGACTAGTAATTCTTCAAAAACGAAAAAACCCGATGTTGTCATGAAATCAAAAGCCACTTTCCATTGGCTCAATTCCAATCGAATTAGACTAGCAATTCGCCAAAAACGAACAATCCCAAAGTTATCATGAAATCAAAAGCCTCTTTTCATTGGCTCGATTCCAATCGAATTAGACTAGCAATTCCCCAAAAATGAACAAACCCGAAGTTATCATGAAATCAAAAACAACATTTCATTAGCTCTATTCCATTTGAATTAGTCTAGCAATTCTCCAAAAATGAAAAAACCCGAAGTTATCGTGAAATCAAAAGCCACTTTCCATTGGCTCGATTCTAATCGAATTAGATTAGCAATTCGCCGAAAATGAACAATCCCAAAGTTATCATGAAATCAAAAACCACTTTTCATTGGGTCGATTTCCAATCGAATTAGACTAGCAATTGGCTAAAAACGAACAATCCCGAAGTTATCCTGAAATCAAAAACCACTTTTCATTGGGTCGATTCCAATCGAATTAGGCAAGCAATTCGCTAAAAACGAAACCGAAGTTATCATGAAATCAAAAGCCACTTTTCATTGGCTCGATTCTAATCGAATTAGACTAGCAATTCGCCAAAAATGAACAAACTCGAAGTTATCATGAAATCAAAAACCAATTTTTATTGACTCGATTCCAATCGAATTAGACTAGCAATTTGCCAAAAACAAACAATCTCGAAGTTGTCATGAAATCAAAAACCACTTTTCATTGGGTCGATTCCAATCGAATTAGACTAGCAATTC
>NW_019228146.1:377631-380217 GCF_002742605.1 Olea europaea var. sylvestris
CGAACAAACCCGATGTTATCTTGAAATCAAAAACCACTTTTCATTGGCTCGATTCCAATCGAATTAGACTAGCGATTCTCCAAATACGAACAAACCCGAAGTTATCATGAAATCAAATACCACTTTTCATTGGCTCGATTCCAATCGAATTAGACTAGCAATTTGCAAAAAATGAACACTCCCGACTTTATCATGAAATTAAAAATCACTTTTCATTGGGTCGATTCCAATCGAATTAGACTAGCAACTGGCTAAAAATGAACAAACCCGAAGTTATCATGAAATCAAAAGCCACTTTTCCTTGGCTCGATTCCAAACGAATTAAACTAGTAATTCGCCAAAATTGTACAAACCCGAAGTTATCATGAAATGAAAAACCACTTTTCTTTGCGCTACTCCAATCGAGTTAGACTAGCAATTCGACGAAAATGAACAAACCCGAAGTTATCATGAAACCAAATACCACTTTTCATAGGCTTGACTAGCGATTCGACAAAAATGAACAATCTCGAAGTTATCATGAAATCAAAAACAACTTTTCATTAGGTCGATTCCAATCGAATTAGACTAGCGACTCGCCAAAAACGAACAGACCTGAAGTTATCATGAAATCAAAAGCCACTTTTCCTTGGCCCGATTCCAATCGAATTAAACTAGTAATTCGCCAAAATTGTACAAACCCGAAGTTATCATGAAATCAAATACCACATTTCCTTGGCTCGATTCCAATGGAATTAGACTAGCAATTCGCCAAAAATGAGCAATCTCGAAGTTATCAAGAAATCAAAAACCACTTTTCATTGGGTCGATTCCAATTGAATTAGACTAGCAGTTCGCTAAAAACGAACAATCTCGAAGTTATCATGAAATCAAAAACCACTTCTCATTGGGTCGATTCCAATCGAATTAGACTATCAACTCGCCAAAAACGAACAAACTCGAAGTTATCATGAAATCAAAAGATACTTTTCATTAGTTCGATTCCAATCGAATTAATCTAGCAATTCGTCAAAATCGAACAAACCCGAAGTTATTATGAATTCGGAAACCACTTTTCGTTGCTCGATTTCAATCGAATTTGAGTAGCAATTCGCCAAAGACGAGCAAACCCGATGTTATCATGAAATTAAAAACCACTTTTCATTGGCTCAATTCCAATCCAATTAGATTAGCAATTCGCCACAAACGAACAAACCCGAGGTTATCGTGAAATCAAGAACAACTTTTCGTTGGCCCGATTTCAATCGAATTAAACTAGCAATTCGCAAAATACGAAGAATCCCGAAATTTTAATGAAATAAAAAACCACTTTTCATTGGGTCGATTCCAATCGAATTAGACTAGCAATTCCCCGAAAATGAACAAATTCGAAGTTATCATGAAATCAAAAGCCTCTTTTCATTGGCTCGATTCCAATCGAATTAGACTAGCAATTCCCCAAAAATGAACAAACCCGAAGTTATCATGAAATCAAAAACAACATTTCATTAGCTCTATTCCATTTGAATTAGTCTAGCAATTCTCCAAAAATGAAAAAACCCGAAGTTATCGTGAAATCAAAAGCCACTTTCCATTGGCTCGATTCTAATCGAATTAGATTAGCAATTCGCCGAAAACGAACAATCCCAAAGTTATCATGAAATCAAAAACCACTTTTCATTGGGTCGATTTCCAATCGAATTAGACTAGCAATTGGCTAAAAACGAACAATCCCGAAGTTATCCTGAAATCAAAAACCACTTTTCATTGAGTCGATTCCAATCGAATTAGGCAAGCAATTCGCTAAAAATGAAACCGAAGTTATCATGAAATCAAAAGCCACTTTTCATTGGCTCGATTCTAATCGAATTAGACTAGCAATTCGCCAAAAATGAACAAACTCGAAGTTATCATGAAATCAAAAACCAATTTTTATTGACTCGATTCCAATCGAATTAGACTAGCAATTTGCCAAAAACAAACAATCTCGAAGTTGTCATGAAATCAAAAACCATTTTTCATTGGGTCGATTCCAATCAAATTTGACTAGCAATTTGCCAAAAACGAAAAAACTCAAAGTTATCATGAAATCAAAAGCCGCTTTTCATTGCCTCGATTCCAATCGATTTAGACTAGCAATTCGCCGAAAATGAACAAACCCAAAGTTATCAGGAAATCAAACACCACTTTTCATTGGCTCGATTCCAATTGAATTAGACTAGCATTTCGCCAAAAACGAACAATTCCGAAGTTATCACGAAATAAAAAACCACTTTCCATTGGGTTTATTCCTATTGAATTAGACTAACAATTCGCCGAAAACGAACAATCCCGATGTTTTAATGAAATCAAAAACCACTTTTCCTTGGGTCGATTCTAATCGAATTAGACTAGCAACTCACCAAAAACGAACAAACCCGAAGTTATCATGAAATCAAAAGTCACTTTTCATTGGATCGATTCCAGTCGAATTAGACTAGCAATTTGACGAATACGAACAAACCCGAAGTTATCATGAAATAAAAAACCTCTATTCCTTGGATCGATTCCAATTGAATTAGACTAGCAATTCGCCGAAAACGAACAAACCCGAAGTTATCATGAAAT
>NW_019228146.1:384974-402972 GCF_002742605.1 Olea europaea var. sylvestris
CAAACACCACTTTTCATTGGCTCGATTCCAATTGAATTAGACTAGCATTTCGCCAAAAACGAACAATTCCGAAGTTATCACGAAATAAAAAACCACTTTCCATTGGGTCTATTCCAATCGAATTAGACTAACAATTCGCCGAAAACGAACAATCCCGATGTTTTAATGAAATCAAAAACCACTTTTCCTTGGGTCGATTCTAATCGAATTAGACTAGCAACTCGCCAAAAACGAACAAACCCGAAGTTATCATGAAATCAAAAGTCACTTTTCATTGGATCGATTCCAGTCGAATTAGACTAGCAATTTGACGAATACGAACAAACCCGAAGTTATCATGAAATAAAAAACCTCTATTCCTTGGATCGATTCCAATTGAATTAGACTAGCAATTCGCCGAAAACGAACAAACCCGAAGTTATCATGAAATCAAATACCACTTTTCATTAGCTCGATTCCAATCGAACTAGACTAGCAATTCGCCAAAAATGAACAAATCGAAGTTATCATGAAATCAAAATACACTTTTCGTTGCCCCGATTCCTGTCGAATTAGACTAGAAATTTGCCAAAAATGAACAAATCAGAAGTTATCGTTAAATCAAAAACTACTTTTCGTGGGTCGATTCCAATCAAATTAGACCAGCAATTTACCAAAAACGAACAAACCTGAAGTTTTCATAAAATCAAAAACCACTTTTCGTTGCTTGATTCCAATCAAATTAGACTAGGAATTCGCAAAAAATGAACAAACCCGAAGTTATCATGAAATCAAAAACCACTATTCGTTGGATACAGTGCAATCGAATTAGACAGCAATTCGCTAAAAACGAACAAATCGAAGTTATGATGATATGAAAAACAACTTTTCGTTGGCTCGATTCCAATCAAATTAGCCTAGCAATTCGCCAAAAACGACAAACCCGAAGATATCATGAAATCAAAAGCCACTTTTCGTTGGCTCGATTCCAATCGAATCAGACTAGCGATTCGCGAAAAATGAACAATCCCGAGGTTATCATGAACTAAAAGAAACCACTTTTCCTTGGGTCGATTCCAATCGAATTACACTAGCAATTCGCCAAAAACGAACAATTTTGAAGTATCATGAGATCAAAAGCCACTTTTCATTGGCTCAATTCCAATCGAATTAGACTAGCGATTCTCCAAATACGAACAAACCCGAAGTTATCATGAAATCAAATACCACTTTTCATTGGCTCGATTCCAATCGAATTAGACTAGCAATTTGCAAAAAATGAACACTCCCGACTTTATCATGAAATTAAAAATTACTTTTCATTGGGTCGATTCCAATCGAATTAGACTAGCAACTGGCTAAAAATGAACAAACCCGAAGTTATCATGAAATCAAAACCCTCTTTTCATTGGCTCGATTCCAATTCGAATTAGACTAGCAATTCCCCAAAAATGAACAAACCCGAAGTTATCATGAAATCAAAAACCACTTTTCACTGGGTCGATTCCAATCGAATTAGACTAGCAATTCGTCAAAAATGAACAATCCCGAAGTTATCGTGAAATCAAAAATCACTTTTCATTGGGTCGATTCCAATTGAATTGGACTAGTAGTTCGCTAAAAACGAACAACCTCGAAGTTATCATAAAATTAAAAACCACTTCTTATTGGGTCGATTCCAATCGAATTAGACTATCAACTCGTCAAAAATGAACAAACCCGAAATTATCATGAAATCAAAAGACACTTTTCATTGGCTCGATTCCAATCGAATTAATCTAGCAATTCGTCAAAATCGAACAAACCCAAAGTTATTATGAAATCAGAAACCACTTTTCGTTGCTCGATTTCAATCGAATTTGAGTAGCAATTCGCCAAAGACGAGCAAACCCGATGTTATCATGAAACTAAAAACCACTTTTCATTGGCTCAATTCCCATCCAATTAGACTAGCAATTCGCCACAAACGAACAAACCCGAAGTTATCGTGAAATCAAAAACAACTTTTCGTTGGCCCGATTTCAATCGAATTAAACTAGCAACTCGTAAAAAACGAACAATCCCGAAGTTATAATGAAATAAAAAATGACTTTTCATTGGGTCGGTTCCAATCGAATTAGACTAGCAATTCCCCAAAAATGAACAAATTCGAAGTTATCATGAAATCAAAAGCCTCTTTTCATTGGCTCGATTCCAATCGAATTAGACTAGCAATTCCCCAAAAATGAACAAACCCGAAGTTATCAGGAAATCAAAAACAACATTTCATTGGCTCGATTCCATTTGAATTAGACTAGTAATTCTTCGAAAATGAAAAAACCCGAAGTTGTCATGAAATCAAAAGCCACTTTCCGTTGGCTCGATTCCAATCGAATTAGACTAGCAATTCGCCAAAAATGAACAATCCCAAAGTTATCATGAAATCAAAAACCACTTTTCATTGGGTCGATTTCCAATCGAATTAGACTAGCAATTGGCTAAAAACGAACAATCCCTAAGTTATCCTGAAATCAAAAACCACTTTTCATTGAGTCGATTCCATTCGAATTAGGCAAGCAATTCGCTAAAAACGAAACCGAAGTTATCATGAAATCAAAAGCCACTTTTCATTGGCTCGATTCTAATCGAATTAGACTAGCAATTCGCCAAAAAAGAACAAACCTGAAGTTATCATGAAATCAAATACCAATTTTTATTGACTCGATTCCAATCGAATTAGACTAGCAATTTGCCAAAAACAAACAATCTCGAAGTTGTCATGAAATCAAAAACCACTTTTCATTGGGTTAATTCCAATCAAATTTGACTAGCAATTTGCCAAAAACGAAAAAACTCAAAGTTATCATGAAATCAAAAGTCACTTTTCATTGCCTCGATTCCAATCGATTTAGACTAGCAATTCGCCGAAAATGAACAAACCCAAAGTTATCATGAAAACAAACACCACTTTTCATTTGCTCGATTCCAATTGAATTAGACTAGCATTTCGCCAAAAACGAACAATTCCGAAGTTATCACGAAATAAAAAACCACCTTTCATTGGGTCGATTCCAATCAAATTAGACTAGCAATTCCCCGAAAATGAACAAATTCGAAGTTATCATGAAATCAAAAGCCTCTTTTCATTGGCTCGATTCCAATCGAATTAGACTAGCAATTCCCCAAAAATGAACAAACCCGAAGTTATCATGAAATCAAAAACAACATTTCATTGGCTCGATTCCATTTGAATTAGACTAGCAATTCTCCAAAAATAAAAAACCCGAAGTTATCATGAAATCAAAAGCCACTTTCCATTGGCTCGATTCTAATCGAATTAGATTAGCGATTCGCTGAAAACGAACAATCCCAAAGTTATCATGAAATCAAAAACCACTTTTCATTGGGTCGATTTCCAATCGAATTAGACTAGCAATTGGCTAAAAATGAACAATCCCGAAGTTATCCTGAAATCGAAAACCACTTTTCATTGGGTCGATTCCAATCGAATTAGGCAATCAATTCGCTAAAAACGAACCCGAAGTTATCATGAAATCAAAAGCCACTTTTCATTGGCTCGATTCTAATCGAATTAGACTTGCAATTCGCCAAAAACGAACAAACGCGAAGTTATCATGAAATCAAATACCAATTTTTATTGACTCGATTCTAATCGAATTAGACTAGAAATTTGCCAAAAACAAACAATCTCGAAGTTGACATGAAATGAAAAACCACTTTTCATTGGGTCGATTCCAATAAAATTTGACTAGCAATTTGCCAAAAATGAACAAACCCGAAGTTATCATGAAATCAAAGGCCAGTTTTCATTGCCCCGATTCCAATCGAATTAGACTAGCAATTCGCCGAAAATGAACAAACCCGAAGTTATCATGAAATCAAACACCACTTTTCACTGGCTCGATTCCAATTGAATTAGACTAGCAATTCGTCAAAAATGAACAATCCCGAAGTTGTCATGAAATCTAAAACCACTTTCCATTGGATCGAGTCCAATCGAATTACATAGTAATTCGCCAAAAATGAACAAATCGAAGTTATCATGAAATCAAAATACACTTTTCGTTGGCCTGATTCCAGTTGAATTAGACTAGAAGTTTGCCAAAAATGAACAAATCAGAAGTTATCTTGAAATCAAAAACTACTTTTCGTGGGTCGATTCCAATCAAATTAGACTAGTAATTTGCCAAAAAATAACAAACCTGAAGTTATCATAAAATTAAAAACCACTTATCGTTGCTCGATTCCAAACGAATTAGACTAGCAATTCGCAAAAAATGAACAAACACAAAGTTATCATGAAATCAAAAACCACTATTCGTTGGATGCAGTGCAATCGAATTAGACAGCACTTCGCTAAAGACAAACAAATCGAAGTTATCATGAAATGAAAAATAACTTTTCGTTGGCTCGATTCCAATCAAATAAGACTAGCAATTCGCCAAAAACAACAAACCCGAAGATATCATGAAATCAAAAGCCACTTTTTGTTGGCTCGATTCCAGTCGAATTAGACTAGCAATTCGTCAAAAATGAACAATCCCGAAGTTATCATGAAATAAAAAAAATCACTTTTCCTTGGGTCGATTCCAATCGAATTACACTAGCAATTCGCCAAAAACGAACAATTCTGAAGTTATCATGAGATCAAAAGCCACTTTTCATTGGCTCAACTCCAATCGAATTAGACTAGCAATTCTCCAAAAATGAACAAACCCGAAGTTATCATGAAATCAAAAGCCACTTTTCCTTGGCTCGATTCCAATCGAATTAAACTAGTAATTCGCCAAAATTGTACAAACCCGAAGTTATCATGAAATCAAAAACCACTTTTTTTCCGCTACTCCAATCGAATTAGACTAGCAATTCGCTGAAAATGAACAAACCCGAAGTTATCATGAAACCAAATGCCACTTTTCATTGGCTCGATTCCAATCGAATTAGACTAGCGATTCGTAAAAACCGAACAATCCCAAAGTTATCATGAAATCAAAAACCACTTTTCATTTGGTCGATTCCAATCGAATTAGTCTAGCAACTCGCCAAAAACGAACAAGCCCGAAGTATCATGAAATCAAAAGCCATTTTTCCTTAGCCCGATTCCAATCGAATTAATCTAGTAATTCGAAAAAATTGTACAAACCCGAAGTTATCATGAAATCAAAAACCACATTTCTTTGCGCTACTCCAATCGAATTAGACTAGCAATTCGTCGAAAATGAACAAACCCGAAGTTATCACAAAATCAAATATCACATTTCCTTGGCTCGATTCCAATCGAATTAGACTAGCAATTCGCCAAAAAAGAACAATCCCGAAGTTATCATGAAATCAAAAACCACTTTTCATTGTTCGATTCCAATCAAATTAGACTAGTAGTTCGCTAAAAACGAACAATCTCGAAGTTATCATGAAATAAAAAACCACTTCTCATTGGGTCGATTCCAGTCGAATTAGACTATCAACTCGTCAAAAATGAACAAACTCGAAGTTATCATGAAATCAAAAGCCACTTTTCCTTGGCTCGATTCCAATCCAATTAAACTAGTAATTCGCCAAAATCGAACAAACCCGAAGTTATCATGAAATCAAAAACCACTTTTCTTTTCCCTATTCCAATCGAATTAGCCTAGCAATTCACCGAAAATGAACAAACCCGAAGTCATCATGAAATCAAAAATCACTTTTCATCGGCCCGATTCCCGTCGAATTAGACTCCCAGTTCGTCAAAAAATGAACAATCGCGAAGGTATCATGAAATCAAAAACCACCTTTTCATTGGGTCGATTCCAATCAAATTAGACTAGCAATTCGCCAAAAACAAACAAACCCGAAGTTATCATGAAATCAAAAGCCACTTTTCATAGGCTCGATTCTAATCAAATTAGACTAGCAATTCGCCAAAATGAACAAACTCGAAATTATTATAAAATCAAATACCACTTTTCATTGACTCGATTCCAATTGAATTAGACTAGCAATTCGCTGAAAATGAACAATCCCTAAGTTATAATGAAATCGAAAACCACTTTTCATTGGGTCGATTCCAATCGAATTAGACTAGCAATTCATCAAAAACGAAAAATCCTGAAGTTATGATGAAATCAAAAACCACTTTTCATTGGGTCGATACGAATCGAATTGGACTAGCAATTCGCCGAAAAACGAACAAACAAGAAGTTATCATGAAATCAAAAGCCAATTTTCCTTGGCTCGATTCCAATCGAATTAAACTATCAATTCGCCAAAATCGAACAAACCCGAAGTTATCATGAAATCAAAAACCGCTTTTTGCTACACGATTCCAATCGAATTAAACTAGCAATTCGCCAAAATCGAACAAACCCGAAGTTATCGTGAAGTCAAAAACTACTTTTCATTGGCTTGATTCCAATCGAACTAGACTAGCAATTTGCCAAAAAGAACAATCTCGAAGTTGTCATGAAATCAAAATCCACTATTCGTTGGGTCTAGTCCAATCGAACTAGACCAGCAATTTGCCAAAAAGAACGATTCGTTGGATCTAGTCAAATCGAATTGGACTAGCAATTCGCCAAAAACAAACAATTCCGAAGTTATCATGAAATCAAAACCACTTTTCATTGGGTCGATTCCAATCGAATTAGACTAGTAACTGGCCAAAAACGAAAAAATCCGAAGTTATCATGAAATCAAAAGCCACTTTCCTTGGCTCGATTCCAATCGAATTAAACTAGTAATTCGCCAAAATTGTACAAACCCAAAGTTATCATGAAATCAAAAACCACTTTTCTTTGCGCTACTCCAATCGAATTAGACTAGCGATTCGCCGAAATGAACAAACCCGAAGTTATCATGAAACCAAATACCACTTTTCATTGGCTCGATTCCAATCGAATTAGACTAGCGATTCGTCAAAAATGAACAATCCCGAAGTTATCATGAAATCAAAAACAACTTTTCATTGGGTCGATTCCAATCGAATTAGACTAGCGACTCGCCAAAAATGAACAAACCCGAAGTTATCATGAAATCAAAAACCACTTTTCATTGTTCAATTCCAATCGAATTAGACTAGCAGCTCACTAAAAATGAACAATCTCGAAGTTATCATGAAATAAAAAACCACTTCTCATTGGGTCGATTCCAATCGGATTAGACTATCGACTCGCCAAAAACGAATAAACCCGAAGTTATCATGAAATCAAATGCCACTTTTCCTTGGCTCGATTCCAATCCAATTAAACTAGTAATTCGCCAAAATCGAACAAACCCGAAGTTATCTTGAAATCAAAAACCACTTTTCTTTTCTCTATTCCAATCGAATTAGACTAACAATTCGCCGAAAATGAACAAATCCGAAGTCATCATGAAATCAAAAATCACTTTTCATCGGCCCGATTCCTATCAAATTAGGCTCGCAGTTCATCAAAAAATGAACAATCGCGAAGTTATCATGAAATCAAAAACCACCTTTTCATTGGGCCGATTCCAATCAAATTAGACTAGCAATTCGCCAAAAGCGAACAAACCCAAAGTTATCATGGAATCAAAAGCCATTTTTCCTAGGCTCGATCCTAACCAAATTAGACTAGCAATTCGCCAAAACGAGTAAACTCGAAGTTATCATAAAATCAAATACCACTTTTCATTGACTTGATTCCAATTGAATTAGACTAGCAATTCGCTGAAAACGAACAATCCCTAAGTTATAATGAAATCGAAAACCACTTTTCATTGGGTCGATTCCAATCGAATTAGACTAGCAATTCGTCAAAAACGAAAAATCCCGAAGTTATGATGAAATCAAAAACCACTTTTCATTGGGTCGATACGAATCGAATTAGACTAGCAATTCGCCGAAAAACGAACAAACACGAAGTTATCATGAAATCAAAAGCCAATTTTCCTTGGCTCGATTCCAATCGAATTAAACTATCAATTCGCCAAAATTGAACAAACCCGAAGTTATCATGAAATCAAAAACCACTTTTTGTTGCACGATTCCAATATTATTAGACTAGCAATTTGCCAAAATCGAACAAACCCGAAGTTATCGTGAAGTCAAAAACTACTTTTCATTTGCTCGATTCCAATCGAACTAGACAAGCAATTTGCCAAAAAGAACAATCCTGAAGTTATCAAGAAATCAAAATCCACTATTCGTTGGATCTAGTCCAATCGAACTCGACTAGCAATTTGCCAAAAAGAACGATTCGTTGGATCTAGTCCAATCGAATTAGACTAGCAATTCGCCAAAAACAAACAATCCCGAAGTTATCATGAAATCAAAAACCACTTTTCATTAGGTCGATTCCAATCGAATTAGACAATCAACTCGCCAAAAATGAATAAACCCGAAGTTATCACGAAATCAAAAGCCACTTTTCCTTGGCTCGATTCCAATCAAATTAAACTAGTAATTCGCTAAAATCTAACAAACCCGAAGTTATCATGAAATCAAAAACCACTTTTCTTTTCTCTATTCCAATCGAATTAGACTAGCAATTCGTCGAAAATGAACAAACTCGAAGTCACCATGAAATCAAAAATCACTTTTCATCGGCCCGATTCCTGTCGAATTAGACTCGCAGTTCGCCAAAAAATGAACAATCGCGAAGTTATCATGAAATCAAAAACCACCTTTTCATTGGGTCGATTCCAATCAAGTTAGACTAGCAATTCGCAAAAAATGAACAAACCCGAAGTTATCATGGAATCAAAAGCCACTTTTCATAGGCTCAATTCTAATCAAATTAGACTAGCAATTCGCCAAAACGAGCAAACTCGAAGTTATCATAAAATCAAATACCACTTTTCACTGACTCGATTCCAATTGAATTAGACTAGCAATTCGCTGAAAACGAACATTCCCTAAGTTATAATGTAATCGAAAACCACTTTTCATTGGGTCGATTCCAATCGAATTAGACTAGCAATTCGTCAAAAACAAAAAATCCCGAAGTTATGATGAAATCAAAAACCACTTTTCATTGGGTTGATACAAATCAAATTAGACTAGCAATTCGCCGAAAAATGAACAAACACGAAGTTATCATGAAATCAAAGGCCAATTTTCCTTGGCTCGATTCCAATCGAATTAAACTATCAATTTGCCAAAATCGAACAAACCCGAAGTTGTCATGAAATCAAAAACCACTTTTTGTTGCACGATTCCAATCGAATTAGACTAGCAATTTGCCAAAATCGAACGAACCCGAAGTTATCGTGAAGTCAAAAACTACTTTTCATTGGCTCGATTCCAATCGAACTAGACTAGCAATTTGCCAAAAAGAACAAACCCGAAGTTATCAAGAAATCAAAATCCACTCTTTGTTGGATCTAGTCCAATCGAACTAGACTAGCAATTTGCCAAAAAGAACGATTCGTTGGATCTAGTCCAATCGAATTAGACTAGCAATTCGCCAAAAACAAACAATCCCGAAGTTATCATGAAATCAAAAACCACTTTTCATTGGGTCGATTCCAATCGAATTAGACTATCAACTCGCCAAAAATGAATAATACCCGAATTTATCATGAAATCAAAAGCCACTTTTCCTTGGCTCGATTCCAATCGAATTAAACTAGTAATTCGCCAAAATCGAACAAACCCGAAGTTATCATGAAATCAAAAACCACTTTTCTTTTGCTCTATTCAAATCGAATCAAACTAGCAATTCGCCGAAAATAAACAAACTCGAAGTCATCATGAAATCAAAAATCACTTTTCATTGGCCCGATTCCTGTCTAAATTAGACTAGCAATTCGCCAAAAACGAACAAACCCGAAGTTATCATGAAATCAAAAAACACTATTCCTTGGATCGAGTCCAGTCGAATTAGATAGCAATTCGCAAAAAATGAACAAATCAAAGTTATCATGAAATCAAAATACACTTTTCGTTGGCCCGATTCCAATCTAATTAGACTAGAAATTTGCCAAAAAAGAACAAATCAGAAGTTATCATGAAATCAAAAACCACTTTTCGTGGGTCGATTCCAATCAAATTAGACTAGCAATTTGCCAAAAACGAACAAACCAGAAGTTATCATAAAATCAAAAACCACTTTTCGTTGCTCGATTCCAATCGAATTAGACTAGCAATTCGTAAAAAATGAACAAACCCGAAGTTGTCCTGAAATCAAAAACCACTATTCGTTGGATACAGTCCAATCGAATTAGACAGCAATTTGCTAAAAACGAACAAATCAAAGTTATCTTGAAATGAAAAACAACTTTTCGTTGGCTCGATTCAAATCAAATTAGACTAGCAATTCGCCAAAAACGACAAACCCGAAGATATCATGAAATCAAACGCCACTTTTTGTTGGCTCAACTCCAATCGAATTAGACTAGCAATTTGCTAAAAACGAACAATCCCGAAGTTATCATGTAATAAAAAAACCAGTTCTCCTTGGGTCGAATCCAATCGAATTACACTAGCAACTCGCCAAAAATGAACAATTCCGAAGTTATCATGAGATCAAAAGGCACTTTTCATTGGCTCAGTTCCAATCGAATTAGACTAGCAATTCTCCAAATACAATCAAACCCGAAGTTATCATGAAATCAAATACCACTTTTCACTGGCCCGATTCCAATCGAATTAGATTGGCAATTTGTAAAAAATGAACACTCCCGAAGTTATCATGAAACAAAAAACCACTTTTTATTGGGTCGATTCCAATCGAATTAAACTAGTAATTAGCTAAAATTGTACAAACCCGAAGTTATCATGAAATCAAAAGCCACTTTCCATTGGCTCGATTCCAGTCGAAATAGACTAGCAATTTGCCAAAAATGAACAATCCCAAAGTTATCATGAAATCAAAAATCACTTTTCATTGGGTGGATTTCCAATCGAATTAGACTAGCAATTGGCTAAAAATGAACAATCCCGAAGTTATCCTGAAATCAAAAACCACTTTTCATTGGGTCGATTCCAATCGAATTAGGCAAGCAATTTGCTAAAAATGAACCCGAACTTATCTTGAAATCAAAAGACACTTTTCATTGGCTCGATCCTAATCGAATTAGACTGGCAATTCGCCAAAAAATAACAAACCCGAAGTTATCATGAAATTAAATACCAATCTTTATTGACTCGATTCCGATCGAATTAGACTAGCAATTCGCCAAAAATAAACAATCTCAAAGTTGTCATGAAACCAAAAACCACTTTTCATTGGGTCGATTCCAATCAAATTTGATTAGCAATTTGCCAAAAATGAACAAACCCGAAGTTATCATGAAATCAAAAGCCACTTTTCCGTGGCTCGATTCCAATCGAATTAAACTAGTAATTCGATAAAATCGAACAAACCCGAAGTTATCGTGAAATCAAAAACCACTTTTCTTTGCTCTATTCCAATTGAATTAGACTAGAAATTTGCCGAAAATAAACGAACCCGAAGTCATCATGAAATCAAAAATAACTTTTCATCGGCCCGATTCCTATCGAACTAGACTCGCAGTTCGCTAAAAAATGAACAATCGGCTTTTCATTGGGTCGATTCCAATTGAATTAGACTAGCAATTCTCCAAAAACGAACAAGCCCGAAGTTATCATGAAATCAAAAGCCACTTTTCATAGGCTCAATTCTATTCTAATTAGACTAGCAATTCGCCAAAAATGAGCAAACCTGAAGTTATCATAAAATCAAATACAACTTTCGTTGGCTCGATTCCAATCGAATTAGACTAGCAATTCGCCAAAAACGAGCAAACCCGAAGTTATCATAAAATCAAATACAACTTTCGTTGGCTCGATTCCAATCAAATTAGACTAGTAATTCGCTAAAAACGAACAATCCCAAAGTTATAATGAAATCATAAACCACGTTTCATTGGGTCGATTCCAATCGAATTAGACTAGCAATTCATCAAAAACGAAAAATTCCGAAGTTATCATGAAATCAAAAACCACTTTTCATTAGGTTGATTCGAATCAAATTAGACTAGCAATTCGCCAAAAATGAACAAACCCGAAGTTATCATGAAATCAAAAACCACTTTTCGTTGGCTCGATTCCAATAGAATTTGAATAGAAATTCGCCAAAAACGAACAAACCCGAAGTTATAATGAAATAAAAACCACTATTCATTGGTTCGATTCCAGTCGAAGTGGACAGCAATTCGCCAAAAAGAATAAATCGAAGTTGTCATGAAATCAAAATCCACTTTTCGTTGGCTCGATTCCAATCTAGTTCGACAAGTAATTCGTCAAAAACGAACAAACCCAAAGTTATCATGAAATCATAAACAACTTTTCATTGGCTCAATTCCAATCCAATTAGACTAGCAATTCACCACAAACGAATAAACCCGAAGTTATCGTGAAATCAAAAACAACTTTTCATTGGCTCGATTTCAATCAAATTAAACTAGCAATTCACAAAAAATGAACAATCCCGAAGTTATAACGAAATAAAAAGCCTCTTTTCATTGGCTCGATTCCAATCGAATTAGACTAGCAATTCACCAAAAACTAACAAACCCGAAGTTATCATGAAATAAAAAACAACATTTCATTAGCTCGATTCCATTTGAATTAGACTAGCAATTCTCCAAAAATGAACAAACCCGAAGTTATCGTGAAATCAAAAGCCACTTTCCATTGGCTCGATTCCAGTCGAAATAGACTAGCAATTTGCCAAAAATGAACAATCCCAAAGTTATCATGAAATCAAAAACCACTTTTCATTGGGTGGATTTCCAATCGAATTAGACTAGCAATTGGCTAAAAATGAACAATCCCGAAGTTATCCTGAAATCAAAAACCACTTTTCATTGGGTCGATTCCAATCGAATTAGGCAAGCAATTTGCTAAAAACGAACCCGAACTTATCTTGAAATCAAAAGACACTTTTCATTGGCTCGATCCTAATCGAATTAGACTGGCAATTCGCCAAAAATAAACAAACCCGAAGTTATCATGAAATTAAATACCAATCTTTATTGACTCGATTCCGATCGAATTAGACTAGTAATTCGCCAAAAACAAAAAATCTCGAAGTTGTCATGAAACCAAAAACCACTTTTCATTGGGTCGATTCCAATCAAATTTGATTAGCAATTTGCCAAAAACGAGCAAACCCGAAGTTATCATAAAATCAAATACAACTTCCGTTGGCACGATTCCAATCGAATTAGACTAGTAATTCACTAAAAAGGAACAATCCCAAAGTTATGATGAAATCATAAACCACGTTTCATTGGGTAGATTCCAATCAAATTAGACTAGCAATTCATCAAAAACGAAAAATTTCGAAGTTATCATGAAATCAAAAACAACTTTTCATTGGGTCGAGTCGAATCAAATTAGACTAGCAATTCGCCAAAAATGAACAAACCGAAGTTATCATGAAATCAAAATCCACTTTTCGTTGGCTCGATGCCGATCGAGTTCGACAAGTAATTCGTCAAAAACGAACAAACCCAAAGTTATCATGAAATCATAAACCACTTTTCATTGGCTCAATTTCAATCCAATTAGACTAGCAATTCACCACAAACGAACAAACCCGAAGTTATCGTGAAATCAAAACCAACTTTTCATTGGCTCGATTTCAATCAAATTAAGCTAGCAATTCACAAAAAATGAACAATCCCGAAGTTATAACGAAATAAAAAGCCACTTTTCATTGGCTCGATTCCAATCGAATTAGACTAGCAATTCACCAAAAACAAACAAACCCGAAGTTATCATGAAATAAAAAACAACATTTCATTGGCTCGATTCCATTTGAATTAGACTAGCAATTCTCCAAAAATGAACAAACCCGAAGTTATCATGAAATAAAAAACAACATTTCATTGGCTCGATTCCATTTGAATTAGACTAGCAATTCTCCAAAAATGAACAAACCCGAAGTTATCATGAAATCAAAAGCCACTTTCCATTGGCTCGATTCCACTCGAAATAGACTAGCAATTTGCCAAAAACAAACAATCCCAAAGTTATCATGAAATCAAAAGCCACTTTTCATAGGGTGGATTTCCAATCGAATTAGACTAGCAATTGGCAAAAAATGAACAATCCCGAAGTTATCCTAAAATCAAAAACCACTTTTCATTGGGTCGATTCCAATCGAATTAGGCAAGCAATTTGCTAAAAATGAACCCGAACTTATCTTGAAATCAAAAGACACTTTTCATTGGCTCGATCCTAATCGAATTAGACTGACAATTCGCCAAAAATGAACAAACCCGAAGTTATCATGAAATTAAATACCAATCTTTATTGACTCGATTCCGATCGAATTAGACTAGTAATTCGCCAAAAACAAAAAATCTCGAAGTTGTCATGAAACCAAAAACCACTTTTCATTGGGTCGATTCCAATCAAATTTGATTAGCAATTTGCCAAAAACGAACAAACCCGAAGTTATCATGAAATCAAAAGCCACTTTTCCTTGGCTCGATTCCAATCGAATTAAACTAGTAATTCGACAAAATCGAACAAACCCGTAGTTATCGTGAAATCAAATACCACTTTTCTTTGCTCTATTCCAATCGAATTAGACTAGCAATTTGCCGAAAATAAACAAACCCGAAGTCATCATGAAATCAAAAATAACTTTTCATCGGCCCGATTCCTATCGAACTAGACTCGCAGTTCGCTAAAAAATGAACAATCGCGAAGTTATCATGAAATCAAAAACCACCTTTTCATTGGGTCGATTCCAATTGAATTAGACTAGCAATTCTCCAAAAACGAACAAGCCCGAAGTTATCATGAAATCAAAAGCCACTTTTAATAGGCTCAATTCTATTCTAATTAGACTAGCAATTCGCCAAAAACGAGCAAACCCGAAGTTATCATAAAATCAAATACAACTTTCGTTGGCTCGATTCCAATCGAATTAGACCAGTAATTCGCTAAAAAAGAACAATCCCGAAGTTATAATGAAATCATAAACCACGTTTCATTGGGTAGATTCCAATCGAATTAGACTAGCAATTCATCAAAAACAAAAAATTCCGAAGTTATCATGAAATCAAAAACCACTTTTCATTGGGTCGATTCGAATCAAATTAGACTAGCAATTCGCCAAAAATGAACAAACCGAAGTTATCATGAAATCAAAATCCACTTTTCGTTGGCTCGATTCCAACCGAGTTCGACAAGTAATTCGTCAAAAACGAACAAACCCAAAGTTATCATGAAATCAAAAACCACTTTTCATTGGCTCAATTCCAATCCAATTAGACTAGCAATTCACCACAAACGAACAAACCCAAAGTTATCGTGAAATCAAAAACAACTTTTCGTTGGCTCGATTTCAATCAAATTAAACTAGCAATTCACAAAAAATGAACAATCCCGAAGTTATAACGAAATAAAAAATCACTCTTCATTGGGTCGATTCCAGTCGAATTAGACTAGCAATTCCCCAAAAATGAACAAACCCAAAGTTATCATGAAATCAAAAGCCTCTTTTCATTGGCTCGATTCCAATCGAATTAGACTAGCAATTCACCAAAAACAAACAAACCCGAAGTTATCATGAAATAAAAAACAACATTTCATTGGCTCGATTCCATTTGAATTAGACTAGCAATTCTCCAAAAATGAACAAACCCGAAGTTATCATGAAATGAAAAGCCACTTTCCATTGGCTCGATTCCAACGAATTAGACTAGCAATTTGCCAAAAACGAACAATCCCAAAATTATCATGAAATCAAAAACCACTTTTCATTGGGTCGATTTCCAATCGAATTAGACTAGCAATTGGCTAAAAATGAACAATCCCAAAGTTATCCTGAAATCAAAAACCACTTTTCATTGGGTCGATTCCAATCGAATTAGACAAGCAATTTGCTAAAAACGAACCCGAACTTATCTGGAAATCAAAAGACACTTTTCATTGGCTCGATCCTAATCGACTTAGACTGGCAATTCGCCAAAAACGAACAAACCCGAAGTTATCATGAAATTAAATACCAATCTTTAATGACTCGATTCCGATCGAATTATACTAGCAATTCACCAAAAACAAACAATCTCGAAGTTGTCATGAAACTAAAAACCACTTTTCATTGGGTCGATTCCAATCAAATTTGATTAGCAATTTGCCAAAAACGAACAAACCCGAAGTTATCATGAAATCAAAGGCCACCTTTCATTGGCTCGATTCCAATCGAATTAGACTAGCGATTTCCCAAAAATGAACAAACTCAAAGTTATCGTGAAATCAAATACCACTTTTCATTGGCTCGATTCCAATCGAACTAGACTAGCAATTTGCCAAAAAGAACAATCCCGAAGTTATCATGAAATCAAAATCCACTATTCATTGGATCTAGTCCAATCGAATTAGGCTAGCAATTCGCCAAAAACAAACAATCCCGAAGTTATCATGAAATCAAAAACCACTTTTCATTGGGGGGATTCCAATCGAATTAGACTATCAACTCGCCAAAAACGAACAAACCCGAAGCTATAATGAAATCAAAAGCTTCTTTTCCTTGGCTCGATTCCAATCGAATTAAACTAGTAATTCGCCAAAATCGAACAAACCCGAAGTTATCATGAAATCAAAAACCACTTTTCTTTGCTCTATTCCAATCGAATTAGACTAGCAATATGCCGAAAATAAACAAACCCGAAGTCATCATGAAATCAAAAATAACTTTTCATCGGCCCGATTCCTATCGAACTAGACTCGCAGTTCGCTAAAAAATGAACAATCGCGAAGTTATCATGAAATCAAAAACCACCTTTTCATTGGGTCGATTCCAATTGAATTAGACTAGCAATTCTCCAAAAACGAACAAGCTTGAATTTATCATGAAATCAAAAGCCACTTTTCATAGGCTCAATTCTATTCTAATTAGACTAGCAATTCTCCAAAAACGAGAAAACCCGAAGTTATCATAAAATCAAATACAACTTTCGTTGGCTCGATTCCAATCGAATTAGACTAGTAATTCGCTAAAAACGAACAATCCCGAAGTTATAATGAAATCATAAACCATGTTTCATTGGGTCGATTCCAATCGAATTAGACTAGCAATTCATCAAAAACGAAAAATTCCGAAGTTATCACGAAATCAAAAACCACTTTTCATTGGGTCGATTCGAATCAAATTAGACTAGCAATTTGCCAAAAATGAACAAACCTGAAGTTATCATGAAATCAAAAACCACTTTTCGTTGGCTCGATTCCAATCGAATTAGAATAGAAATTCGCCAAAAACGAACAAACCAGAAGTTATAATGAAATAAAAATAACTATTCATTGGTCCGATTCCAGTCGAAGTGGACAGCAATTCGCCAAAAAGAATAAACCGAAGTTATCATGAAATCAAAATCCAGTTTTCGTTGGCTTGATTCCAATTGAATTCGACAAGTAATTCGGCAAAAATGAACAAACCCAAAGTTATCATGAAATCAAAAACAACTTTTCGTTGGCTCGATTCCAATCAAATTAGGCTAGCAATTCGCCAAAAATGAACCAACTCGAAATTATCATGAAATCAAAAACCACTTTTCGTTGGCTCGATTCCAATCGAATTAGAATAGCAATTCGCCAAAAACGAACAAACCCGAAGTTATAATGAAATAAAAAACCACTATTCATTGGTTCGATTCCAATCGAAGTGGACAGCAATTCACCAAAAAGAACAAACCGAAGTTATCATGAAATCAAAATCCACTTTTCGTTGGCTCGATTCCAATCGAGTTCGACAAGTAATTCGTCAAAAACGAACAAACCCAAAGTTATCATGAAATCATAAACCACTTTTCATTGGCTCAATTCCAATCCAATTAGACTAGCAATTCACCATAGACGAACAAACCCGAAGTTATCGTGAAATCAAAAACAACTTTTCGTTGGCTCGATTTCAATCAAATTAAACTAGCAATTCGCAAAAAATGAACAATCCCGAAGTTATAACGAAATAAAAAACCACTTTTCATTGGGTCGATTCCAGTCGAATTAGACAAGCAATTCCCCAAAAATGAACAAACCCAAAGTTATCATGAAATCAAAAGCCTCTTTTCATTGGCTCGATTCCAATCGAATTAG
>NW_019228147.1:0-4104 GCF_002742605.1 Olea europaea var. sylvestris
AAACAATTGCTACATTTCCAAAAAGGACTTACGGGCCCAAAACGGACATCGGGTGTAAAAGTCACGCTCAATTCTTTGTACGCAGACAATCCAAGCGTTCCAAATATACAAGTGCTCACACTTTTGAAAAATGACTGAAATCCCTCATACGTCATGAAGAAGTGGTGAGTTCAATCCAAAACGGTCGCTACATTTCCAAAAAGTACTTATGGGCCCAAAACGGACACCGTGTGCAAAAGTTACGCTCAATTCTTCGTACGCCGACAATCCCAGCGTTCCAAATATGCAAGTGCTCACACTTTCAAAAAATGACCGAAATCCCTCATACGTCACGATGAAGTTGTGAGTTAAATCCAAAACGGTTGGTACATTTCCAAAAAGGACTTACGGGCCCAAAACGGACACCGGGTGCAAAAGTTACGCTCAATTCTTCGTACGCCGACAATCCAAGCGTTCCAAATATGCAAGTGCTCACACTTTCAAAAAATGACCAAAATCCCTCATACGTCACGACGAAGTGGTGAGTTCAATCCAAAACGGTTGCTACATTTCCAAAAAGTACTTACGGGCCCAAAACGGACACCGTGAGCAAAAGTTACGCTCAATTCTTCGTACGCCGACAATCCAAACGTTCCTAATATGCAAGTGCTCACACTTTCGAAAAATGGCCAAAATCCCTCATACGTCACGACGAAGTGGTGAGTTCCATCCAAAACGGTTGCTACATTTCCAAAAAGTACTTATGGTCCCAAAATGGATACTGTGTGCAAAAGTTACGCTCAATTCTTAATACGCCGACAATCCAGGCGTTCCAAATATGCAAGTGCTCATTCCTTCGAAAAATGGCCGAAATCCCTCGTACGTCACGACGAAGTTGTGAGTTCAATTCGAAACTATTGATACATTTCCAAAAAGTACTTATGGTCCCAAAACGGACACCGGGTGCAAAAGTTGTGCTCAATTCTTCGTACGTCGACAATCCAAGCGTTCAAAATATGCAAGTGCTCATTCTTTCGAAAAATGGCCGAAATCCCACGTACGTCACGACGAAGTGGTGAGTTCAATCCAAAACAGTCGCTACATTTCCAAAAAGTACTTATGGTCCCAAAATGGACACTGTGTGCAAAAGTTACGCTCAATTCTTCGTACGCCAACAATCCAAGCGTTCCAAATATGCAAGTGCTCATTCTTTTGAAAAATGGCCGAAATCCCTCTTACGTCATAACGAAGTTGTGTGTTAAATCCAAAACGGTCGCTACGTTTCCTAAAAGGACTTACTGGCCCAAAACGGACACCGGGTGCAAAAGTTGCGCTCAATTCTTTGTACGTCGACAATCCAACCGTTCCAAATATGTAAGTGCTCACACTTTCAAAAAATGACCGAAGTCCCTCGGACGTCAGGACAAAGTGGTGAGTTCAATCAAAAACGGTCGCTACATTTCCAAAAAGTACTTACGGGCCCAAAACGGACGCCGGGTGCAAAAGTTACGCTCAATTCTTCATACGCCGACAATCCAGGCGTTCCAAATATGCAAGTGCTCATTCTTTCGAAAAATGGCCGAAATCCCTCATACGTCACGACGAAGTGGTGAGTTCACTCCAAAACGGTCGTTACATTTCCAAAAAGTACTTATGGGCCAAAAACGGACACCGTGTGGAAAAGTTACGCTCAATTCTTCGTACGCCAACTCTCCAAGCGTTCTAAATATGAAAGTGCTCATTCGTTCAAAAAATGGCCGAAATCCGTCTTACGTCACGATGAAGTTGTGTGTTCATTCCAAAACGGTCGCTATATTTCCAAAAAGTTCTTATGGGTCCAAAACGGACACCGTGTGCAAAAGTTATGCTCAATTCTTCGTACGCCGACAATCCAAGCGTTCCAAATATACAAGTGCTCATTCCTTCGAAAAATGGCCAAAATCACTCGTACGTCACGACGAAGTGGTGTGTTCAATCCAAAACGGTAGCTACATTTCCAGAAAGTACTTATGGGCCCAAAACGGACACCGTGTGCAAAAGATACGCTCAATTCTTCGTCCGCCGACTCTCCAAGCATTCTAAATATGCAAGTGCTCATTCTTTCGAAAAATGGCTGAAATCCCTCTTATGTCATGATGAAGTTGTGTGTTCATTCCAAAACGGTCGCTACATTTCCAAAAAGTACTTATGGGCCCAAAACGGACACCGTGTGCATAAGTTACGCTCAATTCTTCGTACGCCGACAATCCAGGCGTTCCAAATATGCAAGTGCTCATTGTTTCGAAAAATGGCCAAAATCCCTCATACGTCATGACGAAGCGGTGAGTTCAATCCAGAACGGTCGCTGTATTTCCAAAAAGTTCTTATGGGCCCAAAACGGACACCGTGCACAAAAGTTACGCTCAATTCTTCGTACGTCGACAATCCAAGCATTCGAAATGTGCAAGTACACATTCTTTCGAAAAATGACCAAAATCACTCGTACGTCACGATGAAGTGGTGAGTTCAATCCAAAACGGTCGCTACATTTTCAAAAAGTACTTATGGGCCCAAAACGGACACCGTGTGCAAAAGTTATGCTCAATTCTTCGTACGCCGACAATCCAAGCCTTCCAAATATGCAAGTGCTCATTCTTTCGAAAAATGGTCGAAATCCCTCATACGTCACGATGAAGTGGTGAATTCAATCCAAAACGATCACTACATTTCCAAAAAGTTCTTATGGGCCCAAAACGGACTCCGTGTGCAAAAGTTATGCTCAATTCTTCGTCCGCCGACAATCCAAGCGTTCCAGATATGCAAGTGCTCATTCTTTCGAAAAATGGCCGAAATCCCTCATACGTCACGACGAAGTGGTGCGTTCAATCCAAAACGGGCGCTACATTTCCAAACAGTACTTATGGGCCCAAAACGGACACCGTGTGCAAAAGTTACGTTCAATTCTTCGTCCGCCGACTCTCCAAGCGTTCTAAATATGCAAGTGCTCATTCTTTCGAAAAATAGCCAAAATCCCTCGTACGTCACGATGAAGTTATGTGTTCAATCCAAAACGGTCGCTACATTTCCAAAATGTACTTATGGGCGCAAAACCGACACCGGGCGCAAAAGTTACACTCAATTCTTCGTACGCCGACAATCCAAGCATTCGAAATATGCAAGTTCTCATTCTTTCGAAAAATGGCCAAAATCCCTCGTACGTCACGACGAAGTGATGAGTTCAATCCAAAATGGTCGCTACATTTCCAAAAAGATCTTATGGGTCCAAAACGGACACCGTGTGCAAAAGTTACGCTCAATTCTTCGTCCGCCGACTCTCCAAGCGTTCTAAATATGCAAGTGCTCATTCCTTCGAAAAATGGCCAAAATCACATGTACGTTACGACGAAGTAGTGAATTCAATCCAAAACGGTCGCTACATTTCCAAAAAGTACTTATGGGCCCAAAACGGACATCGTGTGCAAAAGTTACGCTCAATTCTTCGTCCGCCGACTCTCCAAGCGTTCTAAATATGCAAGTGCTCATTCCTTCGAAAAATGGCCAAAATCACATGTACGTTACGACGAAGTAGTGAATTCAATCCAAAACGGTCGCTACATTTCCAAAAAGTACTTATGGGCCCAAAACGGACACCGTGTGCAAAAGTTACGCTCAGTTCTTCGTACGCCAACAATCCAAGCGTTCAAAATATGCAATTGCTCATTCTTCGAAAAATGGCCAAAATCCCTCATACGTCATGACGAAGCGGTTAGTTCAATCCAAAACGATCGCTACATTTCCAAAAAGTTCTTATGGGCCCAAAACGGACACCGTGCGCAAAAGTTACGCTCAATTCTTCGTACGCCGACAATCCAAGTGTTTGAAATATGCAAGTACTCACTCGTTCGAAAAATGGCCAAAATCCCTCGTACGTCACAACGAAGTGATGAGTTTAATCCAAAACGGTCGCGACATTTCCAAAAAGTTCTTATGGGTCCAAAATGGACACCGTGTGCAAAAGTTCCGATCAATTATTCGTACGCCGACAATCCAAGCGTTCCAAATAATGCAAGTGCTCATTCTTTCGAAAAATGGCCGAAATCTCTCTTATGTCATGATGAAGTTGTGTGTTCATTCCAAAACGGTTGC
>NW_019228148.1:0-4104 GCF_002742605.1 Olea europaea var. sylvestris
TTAGGCCTCCGAATAATTAATTTCCTTATTAATTATGTCAGGTTGAAGAAGTGTTGGATAGAAAATTAACAAAGAAAAATTGCCGCTGGGGCAATTTTGTCATTTGTCGTGATGGTGTCGTAATTGGCCGAAATTTAGCCGGTTCATTGGAAACGACCCGAGAAATTGGACTCGGGGTAAATACCTGGGGTCCCTAGATTTTAGCCAAATTTCTTCGTTTAGGTTTAGGCCTCCGAATAATTAATTTACTTATTAATTATGTCAGGTTGAAGAAGTGTAGGACAGAAAATTAACAAAGCAAAACCGCACCCGGGAAATTTTGTCATTGGTCGCTACGGTGTCGGAATGGGTCGAAATTTGACAGGTTGATTGGAATCTGCCCGAGAAATTGGGCTCGGGCCACCGACCCAGCACAGGATTTTAGTAAAAATCCTTCGTTCAGGCCTCCGAATAATTAATTTCCGTATTAATTATGTCAGGTAGAAGAAGTTTGGACAGAAAATTAACAAAGACAAAACCGCACCAGTGGCAATTTTGTCATTTGTCGCGACGGTGTCGGAATGGGCCAAAATTTGCTAGGTTGAGTGGAATCCGCCCAAGAAATTTGACTCGAGGCACCGACTCGGGATCACAGGATTTTGGCCAAATTCTTTCATTTAGGCCTCCGAATAATTAATTTCCTTATTAATTATGTCAGGTTGAAGAAGTATTTGACAGAAAATTGACAAAGAAAAATTGCAGCAGGGGCAATTTTGTAATTTGTCGCGACGGTGTTGGAATGGGCCGAAATTCAGCCGGCTGATTGGAAACGACCCGAGAAATTGGACTCAGGGCACAGACCTGGGATCACGGGATTTTAGCCAAATTCCTTTGTTTAGGCCTCCGAATAATTAATTTACTTATTAATTATGTCAGGTTGAAGAAGTGTTGGACATAAAATTAACAAAGCAAAACCACACCTGAGCAATTTTGTCATTTGTTGCGACGGTGTCGGAATGGGCCGAAATTTGGTGGGTTGATTGGAAACGGCCCGAGATATTGGACTCGGGGCATAGACCCAAGATCTCGGGATTTTAGCCAAATACCTTCATTTAGGCTTTCGAATAATTAATTTCCGTATTAATTAAGTCGGGTTGAATAAGTGTTGGACAGAAAATTAACAACGCAAAATCGCACCAGGGGCAATTTTTTCATTTGCAGCGACGGTGTTGGAGTGGGCCGAAATTTGGCACGTCGATTGGAAACGGCCCTAGAAATTGGACTCGGGGCAAACACCCGAGATCTAGGGATTTTAGCCAAATTCCTTCGTTTAGACCTCTGAATAATTAATTTCCATATTAATTATGTCAAGTTGAATAAGTATTGGACAGAAAATTAAGAACACAAAATCGTACCAGGGGCAATTATGTCGTTTGACGCGACGGTGTTGGAATGGGCCGAAATTTGGCTGATTGATTGGAAATGGCCTGATAAATTAGACTCGGGGTACAGGCACAGGCTCACGGGATTTTAGCCAAATTTCTACGTTTAGGCCTCCGAATAATTAATTTTCGTATTAATTATGTCAGGTAGAAGAAGTTTTGGACAGAAAAATAACAAAGCAAAATAGCACCAGGGCAATTTTGTCATTTGTTGCGACGGTGTTGGAATGGGCCGAAATTTGGCAGGTCAATTGGAAACGGCCCAAGAAATTGGACTCGGGGTATAGACTCGAGATCATGGGATTTTAGCCAAATTCCTTTGTCTAGGCCTCCGAATAACTAGTTTACCTATTAATTATGTCAGGTTGAAGAAGTGTTGGACAGAAAATTAACAAAGCAAAACAACATCAGGGGTAGTTTTATCATTTGTTGCGACGGTGTCGAAATGGGCTGAAATTTGGTAGGTCGATTGGAAACGGCCCGAGAAATTGAACTCGGGGTACAGACCCGGGATCACGGGATTTTAGCCAAATTCCTTAATTTAGGCCTCAAAATAATTAATTTTCGTATTAATTATGTTAGGTTGAAGATGTATTGGGCATAAAATTGACAAAGCAAAACCGCACCAGGGGCAATTTTGTAATTTGACGCGGCGGTGTCGGAATGGGCCAAAATTTAACAGGTTGATTGGAAACGAACTAAGAAATTGGATGCGTGGGAAAGACCCGCAATCATGGGATTTTAACCAAATTATTCACCTAGGCCTCCGAATAATTAATTTACTTGTTAATTATGTCAGGTTGAAGAAGTGTTGGACAGAAAATTAACAAAGGAAAACCGCTCCCGGGCAATTTTGTCGTTTTTTGTGTCAGTGTCGGAATGGGCCGAAACTTGGCCGGTTGATTGGAATCTGCTCGAGAAATTGGACTCGAAGCACTGACCCGGGATCACGGGATTTTGGCCAATTCCTTAGTTTAGGCCTCCGAATAATTAATTTCCTTACTAATTATGTCAGGTTGAAGAAGTGTTCGACAAAAAATTAACAAAGTAATTTCGCACCAGGGGCAATTTAGTCATTTATCGCGACAGTGTCGGAATGGGCAGAAATTTAGCAAGTTAATTGGAAACGACCCGAGAAATTGGACTAGGGACAGAGACTCGGGATCATGAGATTTTGGCCAAATTACTCCGTTTAGGCCTCCGAATAATTTATTTACTTATTAATTATGTCAGGTTGCAGAAGTGTTGGACAAAAAATTAACAAAGCAAAATCGCACCAGGGCAATTTTGTCATTTGCAGCGACGGTGTCGGAGTGGGCCAAAATTTGGCACGTCAATTGGAAACGGCCCTAGAAATTGGACTCGGGGCAAAGACTCGAGATCTCGGGATTTTAGCCAAATTCCTTCGTTTAGGCCTCCGGATAATTAATTTTCGTATTAATTATGTCAAGTTGAATAAGTGTTGGACAGAAAATTGAGAACATAAAACTGTACTAGGGGCAACTATGTCATTTATCGCGACGGTGTCGAAATGGGCCGAAATTTGGCAGATTGATTGGAAACGGCCCGAGAAATTAGACTCGGGGTACAGGCACAAGCTCATGGGATTTTAGCCAAATTCCTTCGTTTAGGCCTCCAAATAATTAATTTTCATATTAATTATGTCAGGTTGAAGAAGTGTTGGACAGAAAATTAACAAAGACAAATAGCACCAAGGGCAATTTTGACATTTGTCGCGACGGTGTTGGAATGGGCTGAAATTTGGCAGGTCAATTGGAAACTACCTGAGAAATTGGACTAGGGGTACAGACTTGGGATCAGGGGATTTTAGCCAAATTCCTTCATTTAGGCCTCCGAGCAATTAATTTTCGTATTAATTATGTTAGGTTGAAGAAGTGTTGGACAGAAAATTAACAAAGCAAAACAGCATTAGGGGTAGTTTTATCATTTGTTGCGACGGTGTCGAAATGGGCCGAAATTTGGCAGGTCGATTGGAAACGGCCCGAGAAATTGAACTCGGGGTACAGACTCGGGATCACGGGATTTTAGCCAAATTCCTCAATTTAGGCCTCCGAATAATTAATTTTCGTATTAACTATGTCAGGTTGAAGATGTATTGGGCATAAAATTGACAAAGCAAAACCGCACCAGGGGCAATTTTGTAATTTGACGCGACAGTGTCGGAATGGTCCAAAATTTAACAGGTTGATTGGAAACGACCCAAGAAATTGGATGCGTGGGAAAGACCCGTAATCATGGGATTTTAGCCAAATTATTCCCCTAGGCCTCCGAATAATTAATTTACTTGTTAATTATGTCAAGTTGAAGAAGTGTTGGACAGAAAATTAACAAAGCAAAATCGCTCCTGGGCAATTTTGTCATTCATTGCGACGGTGTCGGAATGGGCCGAAATTTGGCAGATTGATTGGAAATGGCCCGAGAAATTGGACTCGAGTCAATGACCCGAGATCTCAGGATTATAGCTAAATTCTTTCGTTAAGGCCTCCGAATAATTAATTTTCATATTAATTTTGTCAGGCTGAAGAAGTGTAGGACAGAAAATTTAAAAAGCAAAACAGCACCAAGGGCAATTTTGTCATTTGTCGCGACGGTGTCGGAATTGGCCGAAATTTGGTAGGTTGATTGGAAACGGCCCGAGAAATTGGACTCGAGGCACATACCC